>NC_056732.1:1593390463-1593497963 GCF_019279795.1 Protopterus annectens | reverse complement strand
TGCTGAAAGGATACAAGGAAAACTAAAGCTGAACAGCAACAGTGAATTTCTTTCCTTAATCATAATTTCTGTTCAAGCCATTATTGGATGAAAAGGTTGTGTAAAAAGAAAAAAATGCACTTCAAAGCATGTAGAAAGTTATGGCTTCCTGAAAAAGCTGAGAGTAAGGCAAAATGTGAGAAAAGGAAAAAAAATAATGTGCATGGTATGGGGAGCCCACAATGGGGAGGGGAGTCATACAAGAGGACTGGAGGGCCTAGTCATCACTTCATTTAAATCCAGACCTTTACATACAGTTGTAATATATCACTGTTACAACTAAATTCCAGTAACTGTAAGTGTCCCTTTGTTAGACAGGTCAACAAAGTGTGGTATATAGGCCTGTTGTAATTTAAGAGCTTGTAGTTACAGGTCTGTCTGTGCGTACTACTCCTAAAAGTTTGCAGCACAAACAAAGCTTTCTTAGAATGTGTGGCATTCACAGGATGATACTTGTACTGGAACATTTTCTGGGGGCCCCCAAAATGCTTACACCGGCCCAGATAACCAAAATCAGTTATAGTGGAATGTAGGAAAAGGTAGTCTGATTAGCAACGAGCTTCTCTGTAAATAAGGTGCACCTTACTTGGGCTAAGACATGCTTGTGTGATTACATTCTAAGTAGCTGTATGGAATGGATCTACATTACATTTATGTGGTCATATTATTTACTTTCGAATTCATGGGCATTTTCCTAACGTTGTTTGGCCAGTCTAATATTCTTCCCCGTATAGAGATGTTGCATTATTTTTTTAACTAGATTACCCCTCAGAGTTCAACAATATTTTAGGCAGTCTTGGTGTGCAAGATCCTAACATGACAAGCTTATGGTCACAAAACTGAAAATGACAGTAGCTGGGAACAGATTAAGCTTCTTGAATGCAACTGAAATAAGGCAAAATTAAATTGCTGCCTGTGACAAGATTCCTAGACATTGTGCATACTGCATTGGGGACAGTAGACAGGGAGTAGCCATTAAAACCATATACATACCCATCTATAAATATAGTGACATTATAATTTAAATTCATAAGTATACTAATACAGGTGGTATATTTTCAGTCAACCAAGAACTCCTATCACTGCAGTGTTATAGGAATCAGTGGTGCACTAAATTCCAAATCAGATGACATACGTATATACAAAGACATTCAGCTAAAGCTTTGAAACCTCAATACTATACTAGGCTTTGAGAGCAACCACCATTATATCATATCCTCATGAAGAATTAGATGAGCACAATGAAGAACGGTTGTTCCAAGGCCCCAAATAACATCCCAGGAAGTTTTACTAGTGCTGTACAATATTCTCTACTATAGGGTTAGTTTACCAGCTATGACAAATATCCAAAGTGGTTCCTATTCAAATGGAGGGTCTACTGCTTCCTTTGGGAAGTACCAAACCATTAGTGCAATCAGTAAAATGTGCAAGGTAGAAGAGGAAAATTGTACTTGTTCAGGTAGGCATGGGTGGCCTTTTGCATCTGGATAATAATCATTATGTAATTATGAGATAAAATGTCACTGGAAAAAAATGGTATTGTGGCATATTAATAAATACACATTAATGACAATAAAAAATGTCAATGAACACATAGAGTGAAATGAGCAATGATATTTGGTCATTATCAATATGGATCAGTTTTGCACCCCACCAACTTTAATGTCCTCTATCCTCAAATCAGACCACAAGTCATAATTCTTAAACTCTTAGTGCAAGAAATCTGAACAAAGCCTAAAATGCACATTTTACTGATTACACTAATGGTTTGGTACTTCCCAAAGGAAGCCTAAAATGTGTAACAACGGCATATAAATGTGGGTTGTATTTTAAATTTTGCAATTATAAATTTAGAAAAGGTTTCTCGTCCAGGAAGAAAGAGGTTATTGTTCCCCTCTACTCGTCACTCATTAGACCCTATTATAGCGTACAATGCCCCTTTTGGTTTGTATCTCATAAGACATCTACAACAACTGGAAAGGCCACAGAAATACCTCACAAAGAGGATTACCAGCCTCAAACAGATGCCCTACATAGACAGTCTCAAAAAACTCCAGCTTTACTCCATCGCTTATCGCCTACTCAGAGGCAATCTCTGCCTAACATACAAAGCTATGTCAAACCCAGAGCTGTTGGACAGGCTTCATTTAGGAAATCCCAATCCCTCTGAGCTACACGCTCCAGGGACCTAAACCTTGCCACCACAATAAACAGAACATGCTGGAGGGATAGATTCCTGTCCCAGAGACTTCCCATACTCTGGAACAAACTACCTATAGTTTCATAGGTAGGTACTAGGCTATAGGCCCGATGGCCTATGTAAGCCTAGCCACAAGGTTCCCTGGCTTATGCCACCCAAGAAAGTTATTTTCCTGTGCCACTGTCGAGCAGTATATATATATATATATATATATATATATATATATATATATATATATATATATATATATATATCAAACAAAGCTCCTCATTAGCACACAAGAAAAATCTTGATGATTGGATGGGAAATAGGAAATTAACCCCGGGAATCACCTCTGGGGGTTCTACTCGACAGGATCACAGGAAAATAATTTTCTTGGGTGGTGAAAGCCAGGGTACCTTTTTTGGTTAGGCTTATATAGGCCCTAGGGCTAATAGCCTAGTACCTACCTACGAACAGACAAACTAAATGCAATCTTGGGTAATGACTAGTACATCTACTGTATCACATTAGGTTTAAATGGCTAGGTCAAAAATGACCTCCGGGGCAATAGTCTGGTAATCGCTTATGATATCCTATGATTCTATGATTATGCTGACCAGGGGCGGATCTTGTCCTCACTAATATGGGTGAATGCTGTAAATGACTTAGTGTAATGTCCTCTGTGGAATGGTCAAACCACAAGATGGTCTCCTTTGAAGTAAAAATATAACCCAGAAATCCAGCTAATCCTAGAATGTTCAGGCACTATTCTAAGGCTCACATGCCCATACATGCTGTTACCTGATAATATGACAACATTTCAAGCCCCCACACACCCTGAGAACTCTACTGCCGCCCCTGGAAAACTGTTCACAGAAAAATTATACAGGTATGCTAATAGCTGCATAGAGGAAGCTGTACCCACCAAGTATAAGTACAGAAGTAACTTAAAAAAAAGCTACTGTTGTGGAATCACAACATCAGGATGCTCTATAACAGAAGGAAGAAAATCATGGCAAAAATTAAGAGGTGTACCACACAACAGGATAAAAGCAGTCTCAAATTAAATACTCAGTGTAAAAATGTCTACCAAACCCAAATTTGAGGTAAATTTGGCCTCCCAGACCAAGGACAAGCAAAATACATACTGTAGCTTTATTGGTAACCTGAAAGACAATACACAAGTGTGTGCAGAGCTCATTGTTAATGCAGCCACATATACTGAGCCAGAAGATATAAAAAAACTATTGGCAGACAAATTCAGGTCTAATTTTGGCCCCCTCTCCTTCTCAATCTCCTTCTAAAAAATATCAAATATAACCGCCCTGTTGTTACTGGGAACAGGTCTTCATTGTCTGCTGTAAGGCCAAGAACAATGCATTGATGGTCCCAGGCATGAAACATGATGTACCAGGCCCTCTGGATTGCTATTTAAAATGTAGCCACCAAAAAGGCTTCATGCCTGATGAATGCTGAGCAGCAATAGTCATCCCTCTGTCCATATGTGGGCCATCCACAGACCCTTGAAACTACAGCCCCATAATCTCACTAGTCTCATATGCAAATCCTTGGAAAGAATTATCATGGAAATGATCAATAATGACACAGGAAAACTCCAGACACTAGACCTAATGCAGGTGGGTTTCATCTAGTGCAGCTCCTGCTTACACAACCTGGTGGAATTCTTTGAGAAGGTCACCAAAACAATGGATGAGGGCAAAATGTTTCACACTGCCTACCTTGACCTGGCCAAGGTATTTGACACAATAGCCCACTCAAGCATTGTTTGACAAACTCAAGATTTCAAGTGTAAACCTTTATGTTATCTGGTGGATACCCAGCTGGATCACACAAAGACCATTTTAAGCACCTACATGCATGTGTGTATATGTGTATTTTACATATAATATACACATGTACACACATGCATATATGCAATATATATATATATATATATATATATATATATATATATATATATATATATACACATACATATATATATATATATATATATATATATATATATATACACACACACACACACACACACACACACACACACACACACACACACACACACACACAAGTGTACATACACACTGCCCCATATGGTACTGATGGACAGATGCAGCTCCTAAATGCTTCATCCTAGGCATGCCCCAATTCAAATTACCTATGGTATGATCCCAGTCATTCTCATTAGGGGTAATATGTAATTATCAGCCATGGGATATGTAAGGGCAATCTATAACCAAATGGGATAGATTATTTCAAACACAAAAAAGGAAATTAGCTAGATGAAATGGTCTGCATGAGCAGGTACCTAGTCTTTAGGAAATCCATGTTCAAAACCCAGTTGTTCTCTTACTAACTTGAGTTAGGGTAATATTTAAAAGTTATACCTGATTTTGGACTTGTAAAGACACTGGTGGTCATTAGTCAAGTATAAACCTATGAACCTACTAGTTATGCACCAAACATGGCACAACTATGCACTGAATGCATCATTCAAACTTATTTCTTCCTACAACATATACTCCAAATTCAAGACTTGACATAAATAATGAAAGATAATTTAAATGACCTCATACATAAAAATATATAACTAACCTGTAGCATCCTTCACTAGGCTTGTAAGCATGTACCAGAATGTTTCACTGGAGCCATCCATGTTCTTGTGTAAAGTGCACCATTGTTTCCTTTGAGACAGCAGGAAAACCTACCCAGTATCTGAGCAAAAAAACATGGTCATAATCACTTTCACATACAGCACCAGGCGGTAAAGTGACAACTCTTTTCACAATCCCTCAACAAAACTAATTCTGAACTTACTGTCACTATCCACAAAAGGAAAAGACAATAAATATTATATAAAAATACATAACTAATAAGCCACACTAACCTTAAGAAATTAAATGTATCTTCTTAGTAGGGCTTAAACCCTGCAGAGCAAAGCAAAAAGCACATGGTAAACCTCCTATAAAACCATACCACCAAGCAATCGGTTGAAAAATAGTCAGTTAGCAATGGAGATAACACTCCTTCATTAACACAAACACAGTGAAATTATTGCACTCATAGTCCAGGAAAACTAGCAACCTGTAAAGAATTAAACCTATAATACATAGCTTTACACTATATAAACCATGCAACATGGAAACAAGAAGTACATCACATACTGCACATTTAAATTTCTCCAGTAATGAAACCAAACATGAGATGTCATCAATAACATGCAGTTTAAATCTAAATCTCCCAAACATAGTAATGTTCACTTACCTGAAATGTACAAGTGTGTAGTCTAAACAAGTCCCATTAATTCTTCGAACAGCCATCTCCCCAAGTTAACTCCTTCTCCAGCAGGCTTACACAGACTTTAAAGAACAGCTTAACCAGCAGAATATTGCCATTATCTGCAAAACTAACTACAAAATTCAAGTCACCTATGGCAAGCAGTGACAGTCATTTATAATCCCATTGTCACCAACCAGAAATAATAAAATTCTTTAAAACAAACTATTAATTTAATAAGAAATGATGCACTGACCTCTTGTCCAACCTTCCCTTATGACTGCAAGTTCCACAACTAAGCAGAATTCTGTACAGAGCGACACACATATTTCATACCATAGCTTACCCACCCCCAAAAAATTAAGCCAAGCCTCGTCTGTCCACATGATGCACCTAGACAATATCCGACTTTACTACTTTGTAATGAATGCATGAATAGATTATACTGGTTAATACATTTAAATGCACAAGACATTTTTAACAAATCAACATTTAAATGTCTCATTCAATGAAATGAAAGTCAATAACAAGCCAGAAACCAATGCACTTAGCACCTCATCAAGTTGGATATGACCATTTTCACCTCTGCTGGCACCCATTGTTTAACCCAGTATGTCCAAGATCAGAAACATTTAACAGAAAGCCAGGGATGACTAAAGCAATTATAGAATAATTAACATGCAAAATCAATTAACTCAGGCTTCTTTTACCACAAACTGAAAATTATGTAAGTATTTTTTATATAATTAGTCAGTAATAAAATACAAGAAACTACATTTTGCAGTGCAAACTGACACCTGCCCAAAATGATAATAAACCTATCTATACAGTTGTAAAAGCCCTATTTATAGACTTGTAAAACACTTGGAACAGATGTGAAAAATAATTTCGATGAAAATCAGGGAAACCACAAATAACAGCTGACCAAGAGGAAAGCTAAGCAACAGAGGCTGGCATGAGAGGAAATGTATTCTTTGCAATGACATGCTTTATAAAACAGGACAGCAGGAATTTGTGTTGATAATGGCTGACCTGAATGCACATATCAGGTTAGACAGAATAGGATAGGAGGATTTCCTGGGTCCACATGGGTGGGACAGTAAGAATACAGATGGAGAGGCCACTCTAGACTTCTGTCTGGCAAATGGCTTGATAGTATCAGACTTCCTTCTATTAAGTAAAGGACAATGGGATACAATCAGTGATTGTAAATGCATCCCCAGTGAAACAGTAAGCACACAGTAAAAAACACTGGTTGCCACAATCAGGTGCAAGCAGTGGTCAAACAAGGCTTCCACAGTCAGAGACCAGGCTGAAAATATAGAAGATGACTGGAGAAAAAATCACAACAGTTCTAGGAATTGCTTAGGGCTCTAGCACCTCAAGAAGAGGAGGAAATAACTTGAGTTGAAAAGCACTAGAATGGAGTCCCACAGGGTTCGGTCTTGGGTCCTCTCCTGCTTGGTATCTACTTCTCTGAAGTTCAGGCCAACACGAAGGGACTCTGGCTGACAAAGTTTGCAGATGATTCCAAGTTAAGAGCTATTAACTCTCTAAGTGATGTTGACATCCTACAGACAGGCCTCACTGGACCAAGGACTGGTGTCAGAACCATGGCCTTAAACTTAATGCCAAAAAATATGTCATCCGCTTTAGGAAAAACCCAATTCCCATGAATTACCACATTGGTGGTAGTCCACTGAACACAGAAGGCATTACCTATCCATGTAAACCTGTATGAATTGCAGAAACTTTATATCAGCAGTAGCAGCTGGCTCAAAAGGAGGCAGAGTGAGCTTTTCCAAGACATAGTTAAGGTCCCATGCAGGGGGTGCCGATCTTCTAGGAGGCCTTAAGTTTTTTGCTCCTTTGAGATACTGCCTTAGTAATGGATGAGAAAGAACTGGCGGGTCAGTATTGTAATGTGCTGAGATTTCAGAGGCATAAATCTTTATAGAAGAAAAGGATAGGCCTTTGTGCAGCATCTCTGTTATGTATTGTAAAATCAGAGGAATACTAGGAATTGCTGAGTCAAATCCCTGAGCTTGGTTCCAGGCACAGAATCTCTTCAATTTTCCAGCATAAGATTTTCTAGTGCTAGGCCTCCTGGCCTCCAGAATGACATCCATTACCTGTTTGGTAAGGGCAGTATTATTCATGGCTACTGAATCAGCCATGCTGCCATATTTAGTGTTTTGAGATGACTGTGCAGAATCTGGCCGTTTTTCTGAGACAGTAGTTGTGGAGGTTTGAGGTAAAATCCAGGCTGGTCCTTGAGACAGGTTCATAGGTTCATAGGTTCATAGGTTCATACTAGGCTATCTGCCCGAGGGCATTTATAAGCCTAGCCCATAGTTTTGTGGCTTACGCCACCCCTTTAGTTTGGAGAAACTATGCCCATTATTTTGCTGTGCCTCTGTCGAGCAGTGACACTGAGGTAACCCCTGGGGTGTATCTGCGATCTCCCATCCATTGGTCAAGATTCCTCCTGAACAAGGCCAGCGAGGTGCTCTGCCTCACATAAACCGGGATTTTGTTCCACAGCATAGGGAGTCTTTGGGTGATGAATCTATCCCTCCAGCACGTCCTATTAATAACCGTGTCGAGGTTTAAGTCTCCGCCCTTGTGGCTCTGAGGGATCTAGATTTTTGAGATGAAGCATGTTCATCAAATCTGGGTTTGACATGGCCTTGTATGTCAGGCATAGGTCACCTCTGAGCAAGCGGTAAGCAACTGAATATAACTGGAGTTCTTTCAGTCGGGCAGCATAAGACAGATTTTGAGACCCTTTATCCTTTTGGTGAGGAACTTTTGTGGCCTCTCCAGCTGCTGCAAGTGTCGGGTCAGATACATTCCGAATGGGGCATTGTACTCGATCATTGGTCTGATGAGTGATGAGTATAGGGAGACTATGACTTCCCTTGATCTAGATGTGAATCCCTTCATGATAAGGTGGGCAATGTAGAAGGTCTTCCTAACTACTTTAGCAATATGAGTGTCGAATGAAAGGCTACTGTCAACCTGGGTTCCCAGGTCGCTAATACCTTCTTCTGTGTTCAGGGGATTGCCACCTATATGGTAGCTAGGGGTAACCTTATTTTTCCCGAAGGGTATGACTATGCATTTCTTGGCATTTAACTTTAGGCCATGGCTCTGGCACCAGTTATCTGTTTCTGTGAGACCCTTCTGAAGGATATCTGTGTTGGATGTGTTTTTAACTACGGCGCCCAGTTTGCAGTCATCTGCAAACTTTGTCAGCCATAACCCTCCTGTGTTTGCTTGTACTTCAGAAAAGTAGAAGCCAAACAAGAGTGGGCCCAGGACTGAGCCCTGTGGGACACCACTTGTGACAGGCTTTGAGTCTGACATGGCGCCAGCAACTCTGACCCTGTGGGTTCTGTCACTCAGCCAGTTTGCAACCCATCTTGTAATGTATGGGTGTACATTTAAGTTGATGAGTTTTTCAATGATACCCGAGTGAGGTATTGTATCAAAAGCCTTCGCCAGGTCTAGGTAGGCTGTATGGACTGCCTTTCCTCGTCAATGGCCTTGGTGACTGTTTGAAAAGTCAACCAAGTTTAAAAGGCATGATCTGCCTTTGACAAAGCCAAACTGGGTTGGATCCAAAGTCTGCAAGTTCCCTATGTCTTTATTTATGAGATCCATTATGATCCTCTCCATGGCTTTGCAGATAAGGCTTGTCAAGCTAATGGGATGGTAAATTCCAGGGTCGGTGGAGGCACCGCCTTTGTGGAGTTGGACCACAGTCGCTGTGCCACTCCTGGAGTGCGTATCCGGAGGTGAGACTAAGATTAAACAGCTGTCCTAACTGTGGGTTTAATTCCTCATTGAGTTCATGGAGCACACAGCCGGGGACACCATCAGGTCCCATGGATGCTGTGTTCTTTGCCTTGGAGAGAGCAGTTCTCACCTGGGCGTTAGAGATGTTTGGGGGCTACAATCATTTGGTATAGATATCTCTCCTTTGGGGAGTTTGCACTAAACCTGTCAGCCAGTATGTTGGCAATGTCTGTAGGATCAGTAATCTTCACATCATTTTGAACTAATTCTGAGCATATCTGGGAGTTTCCTCCTAGGTTTCTGACATAGCTAAAGAATGCCTTATGGTTGTCTTTAGAGTCCTTAGCTATTTTTTCTCAAAATTAGCTTTGGATGATTTTATGAGAGCTCTTAGCTTTTTACTTATAGTGATCAGCGGTGTCTTACCTTTTAAGGATTTTGCTCTATCTTGTAGTAGCTTTCTCCTTTTGTTGTAGAGTTTGTTTATGGCTGGGGTCCACCAGACTGGCCGCTTGCCTTTGGTACAAAGAGTCTTTGTTTTGCTTGGGATTGTCTGATCCATGCAGCCTTGCAGGTGCTGGTAGAAGGCATTTGTAAGTGATTCAGCGGTTTGAGTAATGTTAACCGCCGGCTCAGGGGCCTTAAAGGAGACCACACTAGTCTTTAGAAGTGTGAAGTCGGCTTCGAGAAGTTCTTTACTGTGGTCTTTTTCATTTCGGTGGGGCGGATGAGGACCTCCAGCGAGATTAGTTTGTGATCAGATCTCACCAGTGAGGGGTATACTTCCGGCGTTGAACATTGTGCTCCCATGTTCGTGATGATGAGATCAAGTATGTTTTCTCCTCTTGTGGGGATGGTGACTAGTTGTTCCATGGCATTTGAGTTTATGAATTCCAGGAACTTTTGGGCTAGAGTGTTTGGGCTTGAGTAGTGTTCCCAGTCTATATTAGGGTAGTTGAAGTCACCTAGTATGATGGTGTTCGGAGATACATTTATCCTCCAGTGTTTTCAGGAAGGCCATATGAGGTTCCTGAGTTTGCGAGGGTGGCCTGTAACATGCTACAAATTGCAGAGCAATCTTGCCTATGGTTAATTGTACCTGGATGGTTTCTGATGCATTGTGCGATACCACCAATCTTGAGGTGTGGGTGTCCTTGATGAATATGGATACCCCTCCTTCTTTCTTGGTATTGTCCGGGTTTTGGGGCGGAACGCATGATATGAGGTAAACCTGATAGTGCTGGGGTGCTGTCAGGAGCCTTGAACCAGGTTTCTGTCACAGCACAGACATCGATGTTCTCCATACTGAGAAGGGCCTCGAGTTCGTGCATCTTGAGGTTGAGACTTCTGGCATTGAGCAGCATTACCCTTAGTTTTTTCTTTGTTTTGTTCTAGGGTGGTAGGTTTAGAATTTGAGCCTTGCCTAAAAAGGCACTATGGGGGTGGCAAGAGCCTTTGCCAAAATCCGGAATCCCAGGGTGACAAGTGCAAGCCGTCCCTTGCGAAGCAGCGTGGCTTGTCCAGCATGTCATCTCAGGCAGACAGACATTGGATCCCTTTGAATGACACCAGAGTTTAAGCCAATTGTTAAAGCTGATCATCTTATCTCTGTATTGTGGCATCATTCTTGGTGAAGGTAGGATACTGCTCAAGGTCAGGGTCATACCTGCTTGGGCTACATAATCAGAGAGCTCCTCTATGTCTCTTTTCATGTAGTCCAAGGAGGTGCGTCTCAGGTCGTTAACACCAGCGTGGACAATGATTGAGTCGTACTTGTACCTGCTGTTGAGAGACCTGAGTGCATGCGTTATGTGGCGGATTCTAGCACCCGACAGGCAGCTTACTGTGACCTTCTCCTTAGTCTGGTGAGCGGGACGTCAGTGTGTCTGACTATGGAGTCACCAATGACTAGTGTGTCTGGCATTGTGTTTGGCCTTAAGGGCTGTGACTGCTTGACACTCTGACTGTGTGGTCTATGTGTTGCAGGTGTTGTGTTCTGAGGTGTTAGTTTTATTTATTTATTTTATTTATTTTACATTTATTTTACATTTGTTGACCGGGCTAGTCTAGCTGGATATATTTCCATTTTCAGTAGAGGCCCGGGGAGAAAAGCTCCACAGTATATACAAAAAAACATACAACATTTGAAGTCAAATACAACAAAAACACCAGGATAAATGTAAAGACAATAAAGAAAAGTTAGCATGCAAAAACAATTTACAAATAGGAACTAATATCATTACCTATAAACAAACTAAACTGCAGAGAAGCAGAAAATCAGGGGAAGGTGAGTAGGGAGGAGAAAGTGGGAGGAAAGTAAGAGTAAAGTAAAAAAGAAAGGATAAGAGAGGATTAAACAAACTTTCAGTGAAGAGGAAAAGAAGTAAGTGAAAAAAAGACAGTTGTTCAGGGAAGAGGGAGAGAGATGCGGGGGAAGTAACGAGATAGAGAGGGGTAGAAATTTAGTCAGGTTTAGTGCAGGAACAGAGCCAGTGACTTTTCAAGTGTTCTTTTATTCTTTGTTTGAAGAGGGGCAGTGATGAGGTTAGTGTTATGTCACTGGGTAGTAGATTCCAGTTCCTTCCTACTGTACTAGAAAAAAGAGAGTCACCAGCCGAGTTATTGGACTTTGTTAATTTAGCCATAAGTTTTCTAGAAGAACGAAGGGAGTTAAGATTATTGTATGGTATTAAAAGTTCTGAGAGTATAGGGGTGTTTGAAGGCTGGTGCAGTATTTTGTGGGCAATGTTCAGTTGGGGGATGAGCAGAAGGTTTTGGAATTCCGGCCAGCCTAGTTGTTTCAGGTTAATATAGTGGTGGGTTCTGAAGGGGTTGCCAGTGGCAAAGCGGGCGATGTTATTGTAGCATGTAGCCAGTTTATTAAGGTTGGCTTTCTTAAGGTTGGTAAATATAGGTGAAGAGTAGAGAAGTGTTGACAATAGATGGGAGTGGGCAATCTTGGCTCTAGCAGATTCAGTTAGGAAGGGTTTAATTCGGTATAAGGATCCTATTTTTCTGTTGACTGATTTAATGGTGTAATTAATGTGTTGATTAAAAGAGAGATTATTGTCAATGGTTATTCCTAACAGTTTTGTTGTAGTTGTTTGGGTGTCTGCTTTGGTGGCCTCTGCTGTTTTGGTAGATTTTTGATCAGAGCCTCCGAGTATGTCTTTGTGTGTTTATGTGTATGATTTGAGGTTGTGATGGTATTATGTGAGACTGGGTCTATAGTGTGTGTGGTTACCTTCTCCTCCTGTCTGGTCATGCCTGTCCTATGTTGAGAGAGCTCAGCCTCCAGTTTGGCCGTATAGTTGCATCTCTCGCATGTATTTGTGTTTTGTGGGAGGAGGAGAGGGTTGTCTGTGTACATGAGGCAATTGTAACATTGCCTCAATATTCCCAGGTTCACCAGCTGAGCAGGAGAGGACATTAGCAACTGATCCCTCGACATGCTAGAAGGAATAGACAGAAAAACTTAAGAAAAGGTTCTGGGGGATGTGGGTGACCGAGAAATGGGGTTTGCTTTTTGGGGTACTTTCTATAACAAGAGTGCTGTATCGAGGTGATAAGTACTGTAGGAGCAAGTGCTTCGCTATACAGATAGAGAATAGTCTACTTAGGAGTCAAGTAGAGATAATTTATATTTGTAGGATACACTAAATAGAACAGTAGTATACTTTGAGGAAGGTAGTTTTAAGGGAAAATTTGAAGAGTGGACTTTAGGTAGCCCTAATAGTTTAAATCTGATTAACCGGCGCTGCCCTAGTGTGCAACGGTAGCAGCTCCGCTCTAAATCGCGCTAAATCGTGCTAAATCGCGCTAACGCGTGCTTTATAGCAGGGGGCTGGAAAAAACAGGAAATGACCCAAAATGGCCGATGAATTACTAGTTGCTGCTTCTATCCACTCCTCTGAGGACAAACAAGCAGCTCAGTACTCCCCACTCCCACTGGTGAGTAAAGAAACTACCTCTGGCCACACAAGAAAATGGAGGAACACAGAAACCAAATACAAAGCCCAGGGATCAGCAAAATCTGATCACTGGAACAACTAGCTAGGAAAGTTTAGGAAAGGAGAAATATTTTTGTTTTTTTTTTTGCAAACAGACAGAAAAAAATGCAGTAAATGCTTTGTTTTCGACTAAATTGCTATCAAAGTCTGGTACACTTGAGTGTATTAGCCTGTTTGTTACTTTTAAGCAATACTTTAGCCCACAAGTGCAATCAACAACAGGTTCATTAGGGTTGAGTACCATAACTGGCAGGGCCAGTCTGGGGCAAGTAGAATCATTTTTGGTTTCTCTTGTCTGACTTTTAGCAGCACTTTTGGGAGAAGAGGCAGTGGAGGGAAGGCATATACTGATAGGTTTCTCCAACTGAAGGACAGAGCATCCACTTTCCATGCTTGTTTGTGGTAAGTTCTTGTACAGAAAGTCTTTAGTTGACAGTTTTGAGGAGATGCAAATAGGTCTATGTCCGGGCATCCCCATGTCCTTATTATCATGCTGAAAACTTGAGGGTCCAATCTCCATTCGTGGGGGTCTATTAGGTTTCTGCTGAGTTGGTCTGCTAGAGAGTTGTTCTTTCCTGGCAGGAATTGGGCTTGCAGATGTAGATCAATGCTGTGTTCCAGAGTCATAGCTAGCCTGCAAAGGGGGTAGGAATGAGAGCCCCCCTGCTTGTTTATGTACCACGACTGTGGTGTTGTCTATCCTTATTAATAGTTGTCCTGGTCAAATCAAATCCTTGAAGGCTGTCAGAGCATTCTGTACAGCTAGCATCTCTTTCAGATTGATGTGTAGATGCTGTTGGTTTTCTGCCCATGTACCTTGGATACATTTTCCTGCCATATGGGCTCCCCAGGCATAATCTGATGCATCCGTTGTTAAGGTTTGTTTGGCTAGGGTGAGAGAAAAAGGCTATCCCACAGGCCTTTGCCCACCATAGAAATTCCTGCTGTAGGCAGGGTATGATTGCAATGATTGTTTCCAGGCTGTGGCAATGTTGAGACCAGACACTTTTTATGTACCATTGTAGTTTCTTCATATACAGTGTTGCATATGGAATTAGTAGAATGTAGGATGCCATGAATCCCAAGGCATGTAGAGTTTTTTTTTGCAGTTAGCTGTTTTTTTGTAGCCAGCATTTTGAAGTAGATAGCCAGTTGCTTCTGCTTGTCTGGTGTGAGGTAAGCCATCTGGGTTGTAGTATCTAGAATTGCACCCAGGAATATTATCTGTTGTGAAGGTACTAGGTTTGATTTCTTTTTGTTTACTGTGTACCACAAACATATTTGAAACCTTTTTACAAACACCAGATGTTGAAGTAGGAGGTCTTTTCTGTCTGCTTGAATGAGGCAATCATCCAAATAGGGGTATATTTGTATTCCCCTCTGTCTGCAGAATGCCATTTCTGGTGCCAGGCACTTTGTGAAGACCCTGGGCGCAGTAGATAAGCCCAAGGAGCAGCGCAGTAAATTGGTAGTGTTTCGAGCCAGCTTTGAATCTTTGGTATTTTCTGCATGCAGGTCTGATTGGGGCATGCAGGTAAGCCTCTTTTAGATCTAGGGTCACCATCCAAGCGTTCTTGCCCAGCATGGGTAGCAGCTGCTGTAGTGTCAGCATTTTGAATTTTGGAATATCCAGGAAGGTGTTTAGAACGGATAAATCTAGGATTGGTCTCCATGTTTTTTCCTTTTTGGGGACCAGAAAAAGTCTTGAGTAAAATCCTTGTCCTTTTTCTGAGTCTGGTACTAGATGAATGGCCCTCATGTCCATGAGGGATTGCACCAGTTTTTGTGCCTCTGCCCATTGATTTTTTGGCAGATCCGGCCATCCGTTTGGTATTGGTAAGGTATGGAAATGAAACTTGTAGCCCCTTGATACTATGTCTAAGACCCATTTGTCCTGGGTTATATGGAGTCAGTTTTCACAAAAAAGTGCTAATTTTCCCCCCAAAGGGGCTGTTAGAAAATAAGTGCTTGGAATTATTAAGGGGAAGTCATTGTGACTGCTTTCTGTATGATTGTTATCTTTCTTCTCCACCCTTGGGAGTGGATGCACTCCACTGTCAAGGTCTGTAAGAGGTCTGGGGCTGTGATCTCCCCCTAGGGCGTCTATATCTGCCCCTTTGTGGTCTGTCAGCATTTGGAAAGGACTAATTCTCTGATGGCCAATGCCTGCTAAACCTTGGGGGCTGAACTTGTAAAAAATCCTTGACTGTCTGCATAGATTTGGCCTTGTCTTCCATTTTTTTTAACACCTCCTCTGCCTTTACGCCAAAAAAAAATCATGTTGTAAAGGAGCATCTAATAATTTTGCTTTAACATGATCTGGTAAAACTTTGTTCCTTTAACCAAGCATGTCTTCTAATAACAGTACCTGTTACAGCGGCCCTGCAGGAGGCCTCCAAAGAATCAAAACCACATTGTAAAGTATGCTTTCCCACTTGTTCAGTTGCATGCAATAAATCCTGCATTTCCTTATTCTCTGCACATTCAGCATTAGTCAACATTTTTTGTTTAAATAATAACGAAATATATTGTTGATAATTAAGCATAAGAAATTGACAATTTAAGGCTCTTATAGACAAAGTAGCAGAAGTATAAATCTTTTTTCCCCCATCTTTCAAGAGCTCTGGATTCCCTGCCGGAGGGGATAGGGTTTTTTGCAGTGGCTGCCTTTACTCCCTTGGGACCCTGGGAAATAGTTTCTGGGTCAGCTGATGGATTCTTGAAAAGGAATTTGTGAGAATCTGGAACCCTGTAATATCTGTCTGGCTTTACTGGGGCTGGGGGTAAGGAATCAGGAGTCACACTGGACTCCATGAATACATCATCTACAATGTCAAGCACAGGTGGAATAGCCATGGGCCTACGTTGTGGGAGTAAAAGGAAATCTCTGAGCCTTTTCTTAGATTCAGAATATTCCTGACCTTCCCAATGGAAATGTTCCCTCATATCATGCAAGGTTTCTCCAAAAGAATAATCCTCAAGAGGAGAGGCTGAAGGGATAGATTCCTCAGCATCAGAATCCTCATAAGGGGGTAGTGAATATTCCTTTTCAGAAGAGGAAACAGAAGAGATAGAAACCTGATCAGATGAGTCATAATCTGCCTCTTGCCTAGGCCTTTTATCAAGAGGGGGATGGGAACCCTGATCAAGATAAGTAGGTCTTCGGCCATTTTGAGCATTTGCTTTTGTGGTCTGGAGGCCTGCTCAGCAGAGGCCTGTACTTGTTTCTTTGTCTTTGCTGGTTCTTTAGTCCTTGTCTTTGATGCTGAAGTCATTTTTGCATACAGTTGAGTAGGCCTGAAAACTCCCTCAGAAGCCGGTGCCTGCACAGCGGCTCTGGACCCATCCGAGGGAATGTTATCCGAAGGTCCTGTCCCTTGAGATTCTAATGACCTTGTTGGCTCCTCATGGGAGTCAGTATCGGCCTGCAGTTCCAAAGTGGTGGACATCAGGGGCTGCAAAAGCACTTCGCTGATGACCGATGAACTGGCAACTGGTTCTGGTGAAATATCGTCATCCGTTTTGGACCTTGGAGGCCTGTCCTCTTCCTTTTCTTTGTGTTTTTTGTGAATTCCGGTAGTCGGATGGCTATCAGACAACATTTTATAATTAAATCGTCTGCCAAAATAATGAAATGCAATGTCGTACCGATGCTTTATAGTGCGTTGGTTAAATCTAGCACAAAACCGATAACTATCTACGTCGTGGTCAGTGCCTAGGCAAGGAATACAGTAAGAATGGAAGTCCTTATGAGGTATTTGCTTCCCACAAGAAATACAATTATTAACTTTTTCTGACATCGGTCTGGAGCAAGAAAAAAGTTTCCCCAATGGGGTACTTAGCTTTGTAATGAAGACTTCGGATCTGAAATTTGAACATGAAAATCCCAGGAGTTGGCCGACTGGCATTTGCGAACTGCTTCTGTTTCAGGCACCGCGCGGCAAAAAAGACTGAAGAAAATGGAGTCGGCTGCAACCTAAATACCCCTGGTGCACTGATGTCAGGGAAGAGGTGACAGCAGTCAACGCCGGACCTAAACTTTGGAATTCTGGCCGACTGAGGGCTGCCTGCCAGCAGGATAACCCAACAGTGAAACACGATGAACATACAAAGAGACTTGGAGAAATTAAAAAAAGATTAAATAATGAGAGACATTTGAGTTTCAGGCATATATCCTTCATAAAAATGCCTGCAATTGCATACTGTACGTACACTGCAGCCCTGTATCTCGGGATTGCTCCTGCCTTAGCACGCCTAAGCTAGGGGTGTGTCGATACCTGCCTAGTGCAACTGGGAGGGACAACAGCAGTAGGAGAGTAGTCAAGGTGAACAAGCTGGGCAAACAGGTGATAATTATCACAATCAGCAGATTACAGGCCCAGCCTGGCCCAGAACACTGCGATAAAGTGAGCAAGCACCATACCCTCAGGTTTTTTCCACACTCTACACCACCGGTGTATACATGCGGGGACATTTTACAAAACAACCCAACAAAATGAGAAGGGCTGCAGCAGGCAACATAGACCAACATGTGCAGGAGGCTGAGTGTGGTGAGGATGTGAATGCTGCCGAACAACCCTCAGTGAGGAGACAGAAGACTGTACAGACCCAGGGTAACCTACCAGGGGCTACATGAGCTGGAGATAGTGGAGCACTATGGGGTGGACGGAGACCTCCTACAGCAAATTGTTGAGCTTTGCCAGCCACACCTGACACATTGAACAGGCCGAGGAAAACCCATCCCAGTGGATACCAAGTTATGTGTAGGCCTAGGTATTACTAATGGATTTACTGCACATCAGGAAGTCAAATGGCATCAGAAATACTTTGTCTTGGCATCAAAAACTCTTCTAGAACATTAATAGAACAGTTTGGAGGGACAGGTATATTTCACAGATGATACTGCTGCTGTGGAACAGACTCCCCATCCACATAAAACAAAGTTCATCCCTGTTCATTTTCAAGTGCAACTTAAGTATATGGAAGGGAAACAGAAATGTTACCCCACAACTGATGCAGCTCTTAAATGCTTTATCCTAGGCATAGGCCCACTCAAATTATCTATGGCATGATCCCGATTATTCTGATTAGGGGTAATATGTTATTTATCAGCCATGGGACAGGTAAGGCCAATCTATAACCAAGTAGGATAGATTATTTCAAACACAAATAGGTAAATTAGCTAGATAAAATGGGCTGCAAGAGCAGCTAGCCTAGTACTTACCTTACCCATGAACCTATAATCTTACATTTCAGATGCATGTACAAAACTGCATTAAAAAACTCATCAAAAACTTGCAATGCTTTACAGATCCAAAAACTCCCACCAATACAACTAAAACTACACTCTCCACTCCTGAACACCTCCCCTCACTAGTTTACAGAGCACCCATTCCTACTAACTTCCAGGCAGCTTAAAAAGCAAAATTTGATCAGTGCTGTAATAAAGTGGCTAAATTATCAGCAAATGCCCCTTTCAGAACCCACTACTGCATAGGACTGAAAGCATAAATTGGTTAGAACTAACCCATCAACTAACATATACAGAGTTTCTTCACACCCACAACATTAGCTAGCAGTCATCAACTTGTCTAGTAATAAATATTGTTCTATACAACTATGTTCGCACTCCATCACTATTTTAAGCCAAATTATTAGTGTGCATGTCGTTTTCTCAATTGTAAGTCACTGATTTTTCTTTCACTTATTAAATGTTTTGACTTTCTGGTCAATCACTGAAGATGACAGTCAGTCTGTAATGTCAGACATTAGAGTTTCATACTTCAGTCCGTAATGTCAGACATTAGAGTTTCATACTTCGTAGTCAGGAAATCCATGTTGTTCAAAATCCGGTTGTTCTCCTACTGATGTGAGTTAGGGTTGTATTTAAAAGTTAGACATGATTTTGGACTTGTAAAGACTATGGTGGTCATTAGTCTAGTATAAACCTATGAATCTACTACTTATGCACAAAACATGGCACAACAATACACTGAATGCATCATTCAAACTTGTTTCTTCCTACAACAAATATTCCAAATTCAAGATTTGACATAAATAATAAAAAAGAATTTACATAATCTCATACATAAGAACATACAACTAACCTGTAGCATATATATTGTAAGCAGGTACCATAATGTCTCACTGGAGCCATGTTCTTGTGTGAAGTAGACTGTTTCAATTGAGCCAGCAGGAAAACCTACCCAGTTTCTGAGCAAAAAGCATGGCCATAATCGTTTACACATACAGCACCAGGAAGTGAAGTGACAACTCCAGTTTCACAACCAACAAAACTAATTATAAACTTATTGTCACTATCCACAAAAGGAAAACACAAATATTGTATAAAAATACATTACTAATAAGCCACACTAACACCTTCAGTCTTAGTAGAACTAAAATCCTGCAGAGCAAAGCAAAAAGAACATGGTAAACCTAGAAAACCAGACTCACAAGCAATCAGTGAAAAAATAGCCAGTTAGCAATTGAGATAACACTACAAACACACTGAAATTACTGCACACTCAACGAGTGCAGGAAAACTAGCAACCTGTAAAGAACTAAACCTATAATACAAAGCTTTACACTAAATAAACCATGGTTCAAGGCTCCAGAGAGCACCCCAGCACTACCAGGCTATACCTCGTATCATGCTTTTCGTCCCCAAAACCCGAACCGAACCACAAAAGGAGGGGGAGTTTCCATATTTATCAAGGATATCCACACCTCCAGGTTAGTGGCATTGCACGAAGTATCGGAGACCATCCATGTGCAATAAACAGTGGGCAAGACTGCTTTTCAGTTTATAGCATCCTACAGACCACCCTCTCAAAGTCAGGAATCCCATTCGGCTTTCCTGAAAACATTGGAGAACATGAAGATCTCTCAGAACACCATTATATTGGGCGACTTCAACTACCCAATCATTGACTGGGAGCACTATTCAAGCCCCAGCAACTTAGCCCAAAGATTCCTGGAAATTATAAACTCAAATGCTATGGAACAACTAGTCACCACTCCCACAAGAGGGGACAACATACTAGACCTGATCATTACCAACATGGGGACTCTATGCTCCACACCAGAAGTATATCCCTCATTGGTAAGATCAGACCATAAATTAATTTCACTGGATGTCCACATCCCGACCCCACCCCCAGCCCAGAAAACCACAGCGAAAAACTTCTCAAAAGCGAATTTCTCACTTCTCAAAACCAAAGTGGAATCCTTCAAGGCCCCAGGGCCAGTGGAAACTACAGCCCAAACTGTAGAATCCTATATAAATGCATTCTACGGACATCTCCAGGAATGCATGGATCATGCTATCCCAAACAAAACCAAGACCCAATCATCCAAAGGCAGGCGTCCAGTCTGGTGGACCCCTGCCATAAATAAACTGTACAACAGAAGTAGGAAGCTACTACATGATAGAGCAAAATCCCTAATAGGGAAGGCATCTCTGATCAGTACTAGCAAAAAATTACGATCCCTCATAAAATCCTCCAAGGCCAGCTTCAAGAGGAAAATTGCACAGGACACCAAAGACAATCATAAGGCTTTTTTCAGTTATGTTAGAAACCTGGGATGCAACTCCCAGACTTGTTCTGAGTTGATTCTAAACGACAAAAAATACACTGAACCCACAGACATCGCCAATATCCTGGCAGACAGGTTCAGTGCAAACTTCTCCCCCCCCCAAAAGAGCAAGTATCTATCCCGGCAGAGGAATGCCTCCCAAACATCTCAGATGCTCAGGTGAAGGCTGCCCTCTCCAAAGCAAAAAACACTGCTTCCATGGGACCAGATGGCATCCCAGGTTGTGTCCTACATGAACTACAAGAGAAACTAATCCCTCAAATAAAACAGTTATACAATCTCAGCCTCACTACAGGATATGTGCCCACAGAATGGCGTACAGCAACAGTGGTCCCACTCCACAAAGGTGGAGCCTCTACGGACCCTGGAAACTATTGCCCCATAAGCCTGACTAAGTCTGCAAGGCTATAGAGAGGATCATCATGGAGCTCATAAACAAAGACATTGGGGACCTACAGACACTAGATCCTACCCAGTTCGGCTTTGTCAAGGGCAGATCCTGCCTTTTGAACCTGGTTGACTTCTTTGAAACAGTCACCAAAGCCATAGATGAAGGGAAGGTAGTCCACACAGCCTATCTGGACCTTGCAAAGGCATTTGACACAATACCCCACTCGGGCATCATAGATAAGCTATCCAGCTTAAATATAAACCCCTATGTCACAAGATGGGTCACAAACTGGCTCAAAGACAGAACCCACAGAGTGAGAGTTGCTGGAGCCATGTCAGACTCGAAACCGGTCATAAGTGGCATCCCACAGGGTTCTGTCCTGGGACCACTCTTGTTCGGTATATACTTTTCTGAGGTACAGGCAAACGTGGGAGGACTATGGCTCACCAAGTTCATGAGCGACTGCAAACTGGGCGCCATAATCAACTCTCCAGCTGACACAAACATCCTTCAAAAAGGTCTCACAGAGACAGATAACTGGTGCCAGCGCCATGGTTTAAAGCTAAATGCCAAAAAATGTATAGTCATACCCTTTGGCAAAAACAATGTGCCCACAAATTACCACATAGGCAGAAACCCATTAGGTACAGAGAAAGTTATTAGGGACCTGAAGACCCAAGTTGATAGCAATCTCTCCTTTGAAAACCACATTGCCAAAGTGGTTAGAAAGACCTTCTACATAGCTTACCTCATCACGAAGGGTTTCACATCTAGATCAAGAGAGGTAATCATGCCCCTTTATTCATCCCTCATCAGGCCCATCATAGAATACAATGCCCCTTTTGGGATGTACCTTACCCGACACCTGCAGCAATTAGAAAGACCCCAAAAGTATCTCACCAAGAGGATCAAGGGTCTCAAACAGATGCCATATGTTGCTCGGTTAAAAAAACTCCAGCTCTACTCAGTTGCATACCGTCTACTTCGAGGTGATCTATGCCTGACATACAAAGCTATGTCAAATCCAGAATTAATGGACATGCTCCACCTCAGTAAATCTAAATCCCTTAGAGCCACACGCTCGAGGGACTTGAACCTCAGCACAGAAATAAATAGAACTTGCTGGAGGGACAGGTTCATAACCCAGAGGCTCCCTTCGCTCTGGAATAGAATTCCAGTTCATGTGAGGCAGAGCACCTCAATGAATCTCTTCAAGAAGAATCTCGATAAGTGGATGGGGGATCGTAGGTTTGTCCCAGGGATTACTCCCGTGTCACTATTAGACAGAGGCACAGTAAACTAAACCTTAAAAAGGGCACAGTATACTCAAATCAAGGGGTGGCGTAAGCCATACAGAATCGGGCTAGGCTTATAATTGCCCCAGGGCAGATAGCCTAGTATGAACCTATGAACCTATGAACATGGAAAGAAGAAGTACATGAAAAATATACTGTCACTTAATTTCCTCCATTAATGAACCAAACATGAGACATCATGAATAACACACAATTTAAATCAGAATTTCCCAAACATAGAAATGTTCACTTACCTGTAATGTACAAGTGTGTAGTCTAAACAAGTACCATTAATTCTTCCAACAGCCATCTCCTACAATGTTGACTGCTTCTCCAGATGGCTTGCACAGACTGTATAGAACAGCTTAACCAACAGAATATTGCCATTATCTATAAAACTTACTTCAAAATTCAAGTCACCTATAGCAAATTGTGACAGTCATTTAGAATCCCACTGTCACCAACCATAACAAGTAAGATTCTTAAAACAGCATTAATTTCATAAAAAAAGTTGCACTAACCTCTTGTCCAACATTTCCTTAGGACTGTGAGTTCCTCAACTAAACAGAATTCTGTAGAATTATAAAGCAGCATACCTACCCCCAAACAATTAAGCCAAGCCTTGTCTGTCCACATGATGCATCTAGACAATACCTGACTCCACTACTTTGTAATGAATGCATGAATAGATTGCAGTGGTTAACACATTCAGATAAATACATACATTGAAATGCATAAGACATTTTAACAGCTCAGCATTTGAATGTCTCATTCAATGAAATGAAAGTCAATACCAAGCCAGAAACCAATGCACTTAGCACCTCATTAAGTCTGATATGACCATTTTCACCTCTGTTGGCACCCACTGTTTAACCCAGTATGTCCAAGATTAAAAACACTTAACAAGGCCAAGGATGACTTCAGCCATTACAGAATAATTAACATGCAAAATAAATTGACTCAGGCTTCTGTTACCAGAAATTAAAAGTTATGTAGCTATTTTATACAGTTAATCATTGGTTTAGTTAATGCAACAAACTTCAAGAAACTGAATTTTGCAGTGGAGATTGACATCTGCAGAAAATGATAATAAAGCTATGTATACAGTTGTAAGAGCCCTATTTATAGGCTTGGAACAGACGTGAAACATAATTTCAGTGAAAATCAATGGAACCACAAATTACAACTGCCCTAAGAGGACAGTTGAGAGACAAAGGTTGGCATGAGAGGAAACCCATTCATTTTAATGACATGCTTTATGAAGCAGGACAACAGGAACTGGTGTTGATAATGGCTGACCTGAATGTACATATCAGGACAGACAATAGGATATGAGGACTACCTAGGTCCACATGGGAGGGCAGTAGGAATAAAGACGGAGAGGCCACTCTAGATTTCTGTCTGGCAAATGGCTTGATAGTAGCCAACACATGTTTCAAAAAGTGATACCATCACAAGATCGTATATAAAAGTGGCTAATGTGCAACTTGGGTATACTTCCTCCTAGTAAGGAACGGACAATGGGGTAGAATCGGTGACTGTAAATTCATCCCCAGTGAAACAGTAAGCCCACATTAAAAAACATGGGTTGCCACAATCAGATGCAAGCAGTGGTGATAGAAGGCTTTCAAGATCAACAGAGACCAGGCTGAACACCTTGAAAATGACTGGAGAGAAAGCACAACAGTTCTAGGTATTGCTTAGGGCTCTAGCACCTCAAGAAGAAGAAGAAATAAGTGGAGTTAGACTGGATCCACCTCAAAACAGCATGTAGGAGGACAAAATAATATATATGTAGTTCAGCCACGTATGGAAATAAGGTACATAAGGAACGCTGGTGAAAGAATGCAAAAGTGCAAGAATTCATCAAAAGAAAGAAGGATGCAGGGGAAAATGGGAGAAAGAAAAGACAGACAAGACTAAGAGAGAATACTGGATGGCTAACAAGATAGTTAAAAATGGAGTTTCACTAGAAAACAACAAGGCATCAGAGGCACTCTGCCAACTTCTGGAAGGTGACTCAGTAGATGGCACAAAGAAAGCATATCGGGTTGCAAGGCAAAAACTGAAAAATAAAGAAGACAGTCAGACACCCTTCATAAGGCATGCCAACAACAACCTGCAAACCAGTCCACAGGACATCAAAGGGAGATGGAAGGAGAACATATATACATACACATACACATGTAGACATATATATATATATATATATATGGTGCTTGGTCCAACAAGCAATTTGCTTTCTCAGCAGGTACTGTGCACAATAATGCTACAACTAATATTGTCTCTTTGGATTTTTCTACTACAGAGTGATTAACTTTTTGTGCATTTTCTACTTGTTGGTCAACAATAAAGGAACGTTTGATTCAAACAGAGAGGTATTTTATTCCAATTCAGAGAAGAAGTTTATTGGGCTTTGGTGCTTCTGCAAATATTTTTCGTTGCTTATTGGGACCTAGTTCGTGTTTCAGTGTTTGGTGTTTGCTATGGCAGAAGGCACCGAGGTTCCCGACTTCCAGGGAACACCGCTCATTCTCAGTGATGTAGCAGATGATGTTCCAGTTACCAGGTCTGAATTTGGCAAGTAATTCAATTACTTACTCAACTTTCAAACTCTGTGAAAGATAGTAATACCAACTCCGGCAACAGAATTGCTCCAAACCAGGAGCAGGAATTTGGCCTTGAACAGAACCAGTATACGTGAATCACCTTTTTCTGGCGTTTCAGAACAGCAGCCTAGTACTTCGCACAGAAAAGAAATGTTGTCCCAACACCAAATGGCTATTCCTACAATGGAGAACACACAGAGAACTTTCAATTTCGATGCTTGGTCCAACAAGCAATTTGCTTTCTCAGCAGGTACTGTGCACAATAATGCTACAACTAATAACAAAATAGATTCTGACTTTTCACTGTTTAGTGATAAATTATATTCTTTTAAAGCAGCAAAACTTGAAATAGACTATCTACAAGAATGTATTAAAGTAAAGAGGGTGCCTAGAGGTCTTCGGATTAACAAGTTTCCGAACAACGCAACCGTTGGTTCAGACCTTCATAAAGAGATTTCAGAACTTTTTGATTGTACTGGACTTGAAATGTTACATCTAATGGTCAAAGACTATGAAAAGAAAGCTGACACGTTGTTGGAAGAGTTAAATATAATTAATGACTTTATTAACACTGATGTTTCTTTTTCCAGGATCAAGAAAGATTATAATAATGTTTTTTATGAGGTCGACCAGTACTGTGTTAGAATTATAGAAAGAAAAGTTAAAAAGTTAGAAAGAGATTTAAATGACTATAGGAATGGGATAACACAATGTTATTCCAACAAACAAAACTGGTCTACCAGGTACATGAATAAAAATGGAGGGCCTCCATCCTTTCAAAACTTAAATGATGGTACACCCCTGACCGAAACTTTAAGACGCAGTGAAAGATTAGCTCAGAAACACAATAGCAATAATAATATGAATAATAATACCCCAAAAAATGACGACAATCAGGGTTTTCAATTTCCCCAATGCAGGCAAGGGAACAGAGCACAGTTCCAGAATCAGCAAGCGTGGGGGAAACAGCGCAGATGAACATGTTGTCACTAAATGAGAATATTTTACCTCAAACACATCCATCCTTATGTGTAATTGAGACCAAGAATAACTTCACTATTTTTAATTTTACAGAAAACCACGTGAACGATATACACTTTGATTTATTTACAAAGGGTTTTCACTTTGTTCCATCTAAAGGTATTGATATAACCAAGACCATTTTAGAATTTAAACTGTTTACAAGACAGTTAAATTTGGATATTTTCTTTAAAGGGAAGAATTTTCCAAGAGATTTAGTCAGTAGATCAAGTACTTTTAACCCACCCCTACATCCTGTTGTGAAAATCTTTGAAGACCTGATGGAAACTGAAATAAGGATTTTATCCAGAAAAAGTGCCTTTAAACAAAATTTACCCCAAAACTGCTTTACACTCATTAAACAATTAAGGGATGAGCAGATAAGGGTAATGAAACCGGACAAAGGAGGGGAGTTGTTTTAATGTACAAAACTGAATATGAGGAAGTTATTCATAATATGCTCCAGGACACAGAGCAGTATAGCACCCTTTCATTAAATGAGTTGAACATTGCATATGCTAGGATTAAACACATTTTGTATGACATGTTACTACAGGGAGTCATCAATGAAAAACTCTACAACTATTTAATAGTTAACAAACCTCTTACACCTGTAATTTTGGGATACCCAAGGTACATAAGGGGTTAGAACCATTAAAGTTTAGACCTATTGTTGCAGGTTCAGGCAGTATCACGGAACCCCTAGGTAAATTTGTTGATGCAACACTTAAAAAGACTATAACATCAATACAACACATTTGCAAAGATTCTTGGGAATTCCTAAAAAGCATTAAGGAGTGTTATTATACAAAAGTTGACTTCTTAGTGACAATTGATGTAACAGACCTTTTTCCTAGCATACCACATGATATTGGTATACAATGGTTCAACGAAATTTTAGTCAAATTTTCAAATTTTAATAATAACACCATAAATTTATTATCAGATTTTATGGGTATTATTTTAAACAACAATTTTATTTATTTTAACGGGAATTCTTCAAACAAAACAAAGGTGTTGCCATGGGTTCACCATGTGCCTCAGCATATGCAAATTTAGTTCTCTGTCATTGGGAAAATGAATTTGTGTTTACAACGCAATGGAAAAACAACATTTTACACTACAGGAGGTTCCTGGATGATATATGTATTCTATGGGAAGGTAGTAAAGCAAGTTTGGAAACCTTTTTGCTATACATAAATGAGACTACAAGTTTTCTGAAATTTACATCTAATGTTAGTGAAAATCAGATGAATTATTTAGATGTACTATTAGTGAAGAACATGGACTCACAATTGTTTGAGTCTTCCATTTACAGAAAACCAACCTTCTCTAACACGTATCTCCATTTTAGTAGTGCCCACCCTTTTTCACAGAAGAAGGGTATTGTTAAAGGCCAATTTATTAGGGCCTCAAGAATGTGTAATACTGTCAAAAATTTGCTGATGAAGCTCAAATGTTAACAAAGCTTTTTCAGAGAGAGGTTACCCTTTGGCACTAATAGAGAAAATGTATCAAGAAGTTATACAAGGAAGAATAGGCATATACAGCCCACTGCTGGGCACAGATACAGAACCACTTGACTCAGCAAACCCTATACTTGATGCTAAAATGAATTCCCTATTTCTCAAACTATTTTTAGTTGTACTTTCAACAATGATACTGACCAAGTAAAGAAAATGGTTAACAAATACTGGCCCATTTTGATTACAAATGATGACACAAAAATGGGTGCCAGAAAGACCGATGTTTGCAAATGCAAGAAATTTCAATCTGAAAAACATGTTTGAAAAACAACCACCATTGCAACTTGTTAATAAAGGTGGTAAGATTGGTACATACAAATGCAATAGTTGCAAACAATGTTCTTTTATTGTTGAAACTAATACCTATTACATTAAATCAAGGAAATTCACCTTGAAGCCAACAGGTTATTGTAACTGTGGTTCAAAAGGCATTATTTATTTAGGAATTTGTCAGGAATGTGAGAGTTTTTATGTGGGCAAATCTGAAAGAGCATTACGTAAAAGAATTTACGAACATATTTATGATATTGGGAAAAAGAAAGAAACGAACGCTTTTGTTAAACATCTTACTAATTGCCCCAAAATGTCATTAAAATTTTTAGTAATTGAACAGGTTCCCTTAATCCCAGAGGGGAGATTGGGAAACTTCTATAGAATTTAAAGAATTAAATTGGCAATTAAGACTAAATGCATCAAAACCTCCAGGACTTAATGAAGCCATTAGTATTTCTAGCCTCCTTAAATTAAGAAGGGCAAAATTATAATAACAAACCCATAAGATTTTAAACAAATATCTATTAATTTTCAATAGAAATTAATTATGAATAATTTATCTGTTAAAAAAAAAAATTTTTTAGTCAAAACAATAGGTTGAATTGTTTTAAGAATACATATCTTTTATTTATTTTACTTAGTGACTTCTTAGATGAGGTTTTACCTAACTTTAATGTAATAGTGCATGTTTGTTAAGGGGGCTAAAGTTTTTTCAATAGGCTAGATGCATTTTAAGGTTAAGATTATTGTCCCATATGATTAAACAACTATATTTATACTCTCTCAATTTATTTTATTTCATTTTATTTACCATTTTCAAAATTATTGACTCATTCCTAATTAATTTTAACTTAAATTACAATTAATTGATAATATTTTTATGGTAAATAATATCCACAAATATCTATAATAATATCTATAATATTAAGGTGATTTTTTATATGTTAATTTGGTATTTAATATATATTTAATATTTATTACTTATTAATTATAGTTAATTTAATATAATATGATGTAATGATATTTATTTATATATTTATTATATTTAATTGATATTTTAGAATCAAGTGTAATAGTATTAATTGAGTTCTTAGTATAAAGGTTGTTTACTGCCAGAACAATACTGTAGTCCTGAAACAACATTATATTTATTGGGATTGAATAACACACTTCCCGGTTAGAAAACAATAAACAATTTAATCACAAGTTCTTAATTCAAGATTTTAACTTATTTTTATTAAAATTTAAAGATTAAAATTTAAGGAATAATAACTATTAGTTTAGTATATTAACATTTATGAATATTTTATATTTCCTTTATGGCTTTAATTGGTATGAACAAGCATTTAGATGATACCGCAACCGCGTTGACAGGTCAATGCATACTGCAACCGTAAAAATGTTTGTATTCAGTTTTTTGACAGAGTACTCGGTGTATTCCGAAGTAACACCAAAAAACTGACAAAGAAAGAACGAAAGTTTCCTTGATTTGAACAACATTTACGATGGTTTTTTCGGCATAAATACGGTTGCTGTGAACAATATGTCAGCGAAGTTGCCTATACAAAAAAACTTTTTGTAAATATATATACAAGCGTAGATAAACATTCACAGTAACTGGAAGGGTTGATTTTGGCTTCTGTATAGTTACACACACAACACAAATTATTCACACGTAAAAAGAGTAGAAAACAGAATTAATAGTGGAATTAAAATAATATGATGAATGTATTCTGAATATGTTTTGACTAAAACGTATTGGAACCAAACATTATGAATGTGATATTGCTTTAAGCAGGAAAGAATTTTTGTCTTTTAATTGACTTAATTTGATTGTTACAATTATTTTAATTGATTAATTGTTTCACAAATGCTGTATATAAGCACACAAAGAGCTTTTGGTAGTTCATCTTGAAAAAGCCCGTCATAGTAACGGGTGAAAGCGCTTGATTTATTTTTTGGTTGTCTCTTTGGATTTTTCTACTACTACGGAGTGATTAACTTTTTGTGCATTTTCTACTTGTTGGTCAACAATAAAGGAACGTTTGATTCAAACGGAGAGGTATTTTATTCCAATTCAGAGAAGAAGTTTATTGGGCTTTGGTGCTTCTGCAAATATTTTTCATATATATATATATATATATATATATATATATATATATATATATATATATATCATCATCATCATCTTTTGGCTGTTCCCGTTAGGGGTCACCACAGCACAGACCTCCTGGATCGTCTATCCATTAGAATGTGGTAGTACACATCCTTGAGGTCTATAGAGCACATCCAATCGTTCTCCCTTAGAAGGGGGAGAATAGATTGTAGAGTTACCATTCGGAATTTTTCCTTGGTTACCGACAGGTTCAAGCGGGACAGGTCTAGAATCGGTCTCAAGTCCCCCGTCTTTTTTGGCACCAAAAAGAACCTGGAGTAGAACCCTAATCCGAGCTGTTCTTGGGGGACAGGCTGGATGGCTCTTTTTCTTAGCAGCTGCTGAATTTCTGAAGCTGCAGCCTCCCTCTGATCGGGTGGTACATTGGGGAGGTTCTTGAATTTGGGGACATGAAGTAATGGGATTTTGTACCCTCTGGATATAATTCGAAGCACCCAGCGGTCTGTCATGATGGGCTCCCATGCCGCTAGGTGCTTAGAGAAGCGCCCCCTGACTGCCTCCAGAGTGGAGCAGTTGGGCAACCCTTCAGGGCTGCTGCGTGGGCCAGTCAGAGAAAGGTTCTCTGGACCCAAAGTTTCTCGGAGCCCCTCTGCCCCTGGGGCGGCATCCTCCCTGTCCTCCTCTGCCACGGAAGGACTGGTTGTCCGGAGCGGGTTGGGAATGTTGCGATTTCCAGAACCACATCTTCTTCTGACCCTTTTGGTTCTTTGAAAAGGACCGCTGGGGTGCAGAGAAGTGGACTCCGACGGCAGACAACGTCTTCCTGTCCTTCTCGCTCTGGACAAGTGTCTCGCAAACCGTTTTGCCAAACAGGGCAGAACCATCAAAAGGGGCATTCGCAAAAGACGCATTAAAGGGTTCCGCAAAGTCACAATGACGGAGCCAGGCCTGTCGTCTCATGACTAGACCCGCTCCGCTAGCCCTAGCGGCTCCCTCGGTGGCGTGGGACAATAGCCATATAGAGGTATTTGAAATGGATCTCAGAGTGGCCATTCGGGTGGAGTACAATTGTTTGTCCTCCGCCGACATGGACTCGGGTTGGGAGGCAGCATATTCTTTGATAAGATCCCGCTGCATCCTGATGACATGTGCCATATAGTTCAGAGACCTTACCGAGAAGGTCGCTGAACTAAAAACTCGCTTCCCTAAGCGGTCCATCGAGCGGGACCCCTTGCTCGGTGGATGGGCTGAGGGGCTCTCCTGAGCTAGTTCCCTCTTCGTGGCTGCCGCCGTCGACATGGCATCTACGGGGGGACCCTTGCTCCAATGCGACCGGTCTGAGGGTGGGCTTAGTATCCTGTCCGGGCATTTGGGTATTGGCTCCATGGTGTCCAGGTCCTTCCATGCCCTGGTGGTAATAAGGTCCACCAAGGGGTCGGCTGGAGGGGACACCCAAGAGGTAGACGGACCTGCTTCGAATGCCTCTAGAAACACGGACTCGTTGGAGGAAGACTTGGGGGCAGACCACCCACCTCTGATCCTCAGCATCTCCATGATGTCTCCAAAGGAGACATCCTCAGGGGGTGATCTTGGGGAGCCTTCCCCTTCATCCAAGTCCGTGTCCTCAGTTAAGGACTCAGGGGAGTCCACGTGCCTCCTCTTGCACTTATGCTTACGGGGCACTTCCTCGGGGGGGCTGTCCGAGGAGGCCTCGCCAGCAACATCCTGTTCCAATGGAACTACCTGGGACATTGAAGCAGGCTGTCCCTTAGGCCGGGTGATGGAAGCCTGGCCCAGCAGAGAGGGAGTGCAGGGTGGAGCCGAGACAAGGGCCGGGGGTCCGGATGCTCTCAACAGAGCCCTCTCCACTACATCGAAGGCCAAGGGGGAACCACTCTCTCTGGGCTCTGAGAGTCAGCTCCCACTCAGATCCGATGAAGGGAACGGAACCGGCGCCAAGACCATCGGATCCGAAGGACCAGTGCGCTCTGACCTGGACGGAGCCGAAGGCACACTGAATCCCTCAGATCCGAAGCTCGGGCCACGGCTCTGAGAGGTCGGATCCGACAGGCACGAGGGCAGGGTCGGATCCGAAGTACCAAGTACTGTCGGCACCGACCCACCCCCGGCTCCAACACTGCTCGGCTCCGAACTCTCCGAACCCGGGTAGCGGGTCAGAGAAGGAGCAATTGGAGCAAAAAATGGTGTTGAGCTCCCCCCCCCAAAGGGGGGGGAGGCAAGAGCACTCCCATCTGCAGCTGGGCCTGGATGAATCTTTGCATCATCCGGTCCAAGTCTGCATCAGACATGCTGAACGCTGATCTTGAAGAGGCCACCGAGGCAGGCCTGGAATGCCATCTCGATGACCTCGATGGAGATCGGGCCTCCTCCTCCTCGGGCCCTGGGGAGAAACAAGGCGATCGGAGCCGAGGAGGAGACCTAGAAGCAGTGGAGGCAGAAGCCCGCTTAGCTGGCGGGGCCGAAGTGAAGGCCTCAACCCGCCGCTTGTGGTGCTTCTCCCTCCATTTCTCCCTCCTAGCCTCCCTGTCCTTCGGTGCTTTAGCAGGAGTTTGAGTCCTGGCCGAAGGAAGGGGGGCAGGAGTGGCAACAACCACAGCCTGTGGTAGTGCCACGGGAGCAGCGGAGGCCGGAGCCGAGTCCGGGGGCAAAAGTCCCGCCAGGACCAGCTTCGACCTCCGCTCTTTCAGTGCCCTGGGGTTGAACGCTGCACAAATGGTACAGCCTGAGGTGAGGTGTTCAACCCCAAGGCACCGAAAGCACCGAGTGTGGCCATCAGCCGGGGAGAGCTTATGGCCACACTCGGTACATTTAGAAAAAAATGGCTTTTGGGGCCTCAGCCATACTTAAAAGAAAAAAGGTAGTGCTACACAAACACACAGGCCCCAAAAACACAACACACACACACACTCACTAACAACCAGTGAAGGGAGGGAAAAAACTAAGTAAAAGAAAATTTTATACTACAGGGAACCTAACTCTTACACACTTTATTTTTTTAAAATAAGGTAGAGGATTTGACAGAAAAAACAGACTTAACTGACGATTTTTTTCTTGAGCTCAATGGAATCCAGCTATCCACAAGCACGGCAAACTAGATCTGAGGTCATGGAGGGTTGGCAGGGGATTATGGGTGAGGGGAGGAGCTAGGAGCTTGGATCCATTAGCTATGAAACAAGTTGCCGGCTCGGATCCAATATCGGATCCAAGACCCACAGGTTGCAGACAAATGAAGTCCCTACTTCAGATCATCTGTTTCCATTTCTTCCTGTCCTCTGCATCTTGCTCTGTCACACCAACCACCTGGATTCCTCCTCCTCAGAGCTGCAGTTTAATGGAGAAGGAATGTGTGTGGAATAGGCCAAGAAGTCCTCACCAGAATCTGCCTCTTCATCTGAAGAATCCTGATCTCTACCCCTTTTGGAAAGGGAAGATGACAGAGGAGGAGCTGGAACAGAGACCCCCTTGAACAGTTTCAAAGCTATAAGGGCCTTAAACTAGCCTTGAGTAAAATTATGCCAATCACTCTGAGGGTCTTTGGGAGCAGGAAATAAATGTTTTGTTTTCTGTTTCTTTTATAAATGGACATCTGCCTTATGAAAAATAGAAGGCCCAGATGTAGGCCTACACCCACAATCGTAGTTGGCACTTCCTCCCTCCCTCCCTAAGGTCTTGCCTTCTGGAATCACAAGCCGTGGTTCCCCCTTGACATCTATGAAGGATGCTTGCAAGGTGGCAGAGGACATGCAAGCAGCTGAATCCATACTGGTCTTTGAAGTGGACAGAGAAGAGGAATTCGACTCTGGAACCGGGCAAACCTCTGGGCCTTCATCAGCCTTGAGAGAGACATCTAATAAGGGAGACACAGCCAAAGAATTCACCCTAGCAGTCTTAGCTTTCCTCTTTGTTAGCAGCTGTACTTCTGGCCTAGAAGCACCTTCCATCGAGCACTGAGCTAAGCGTTTAAGACACTGATTCTCTAGATACGTTTTGAGGGAGGAAAGGCAAGTTCTGCACATTTTAGGGACAAAGTCCTGACAAATACTGCAGGATGTATGGTCATGAGTGGCCCCCAAGCAAAACAAACACTGGTCATAGAGATCCTTTTGAGGAATATGTCTCCCACAATTGCATTTCCCCCTTCTGGATGACATTAACCACAAGTACAAAGCAACCAAAAGCAAGAAAAAAACACCCCAATGGGGCACTTATCTGGGCCAAAGTACACCAGTACAACACAACAATGACTTGGGCAATCAGACAGACAATCAAAGGGTGGCGTTTGGACTGACGGCAAAGAAGTTCAGAGGAGGATACGTCCGGATGTCCCTTTTATGGCCACAGTCAGGGCTTTATCCTCTACACCATGGCAGCAGTCGTCATACAGTGCTTTTTTACAAATGGTATTATTACATGGTTTTAATGTTGTTTGGTAAGCAAAACATCAATGCCATATCCATGAGGAAACTTACAGAAAGAGAGTAAATTGATGAACAATAAGTTCTGGGATCAAGTATCAGTGAAGAAAGGGACCATAATACGGAGGACTGTGTTTTGGTCTCCAGTCACAAACAATCTCTTGTGTCATGTGTTTCAGACATGGATGTCTTCTTTTAACCAGAAATCCAAACTCTGAAGGAACCCTCAAAGAAAAGGAATGTAATTCACTGCCCTACAGTAAGCTTCATTGCAGCTTACTGCAGCCCTTTTATAGCTGCTGTACCATCACCTAGCGAAATCAGGCCAGAGGCACAGCCAACAGAACTAAGCATATGGCTGAGCAAGGAAAATCAATTTAAATTAGAGAAAGAGCTGTTAAACAATTACTGAAATCACCGGGAAATGGAGAGGAAATGTTTGCCATTCACTTTGTGGACAAAATGGAGTACGTGTGTCAGGAATGTTGGCATGAAATGATGAGCTGCCAGGCAGACAGATCTACCCACAATGCCTACATGTTTTTTTTTTCTCCTGAATAATGGCTAGGCTACTGGGTGGTATTAATAATAAATTGCTTGTGTTATGCTGCTTAGTGCCCAGGCATTCTGTGAAATGAGATCAGCCAGCTCTGCATGCACTAAGAAGCAAATACCCATTGAGGATACACGCATCCTTTTCTGAATCACACCCATTGCTTTGTGGCAATCAAAAGTAGAACAGAACCATCTTCTTAATTTCATATATATACAACACGCACACACCCACACACAGACATACAGGTACACAGATATAATTTTTTCTGGCCTGCAGTAGTAGTCTGATTGACAGGCTTGCTCAAAGATTCCTGTTTTGCTGTCTTGTGCCTGTATGAGTGGGGCCAACTTTGATGTGCCAGATCTCAGAAATGAAGGGCTCACATTAAATGCAGCAGGCAGGGAATTCAGAGTAGTTTGAATTTTTGTATGCTAGACATAGAGCTCTCCCCTGCTGCGCAGTACTGATCTTGCTGTAACACTGGGTGCCAGGAAGAATCTGTTTTTCCTTATGTCTCAGTCCTTAGCTGAACTACATTTCTTGGCTGAGCTTGCTCTTTTGGCTCACTGTGTACATGAAGCAGACTTCCATGGCCTTCCTTTAGTTGGTACTCAGCTAAATATCTCCATCCCCTCCTCCTTTAGATGCCACTTAGCCAAATACAGCTACTCCTCTTTCCCAACACAAGGCAGTATCAGCCTTTCTTTCATACCACTCTCTTCCAGGCCAGTTCCTAGAGTACTTGTGTTGAAACTGGAACACATGTCATTTGGGCCACAGAGACGGCCACAAAATTAAACCACCTTTTTTGGTTAGTAAAACATGATAGCTGATAAGATGCTGGACATACAAAAATGGATTAGCCGCAGAAGTAATAGTATTTGCTCCTAGACTGCATAAACCTGTACTAGTCAAAGATAAGTAGCACTCCTGCACACAGAATAATAACTGCAGATTATTAAAACATAGATAATTATTTCCAGGACAAGAATATGTATAAAAAAGCATCTCCATAACAGAGTAACTGCAGAAGCAATAAAAGGAAAAATGGCTTGATATTGCAATTCAAATTATTTTCTCAGAATGTGGTGAATTCAGTCAGCTCTATCACAAAATGTCTTTCTTTTGTTTACTGGCTAGTATCTATTTTCTCATCCACTCAGTCCAAAAACATTGGTAAGGTGCCAAAAGACCACAATGATGTGGCAGTCATATGCTTGATGAGAAAAGCTGTGAGCTTTCTATGATGCATTTTGTAAGCTTTCAGGCTTAAAACAACTAAATCAAAACCACAACCATACAAGCAAGGCCCTGATTAATGAGTGGTAACTTTATTTAGACCCACTGGACCCCTCAAAAAATCTTGCTGTCTAGTAATACATAGCTTTAAAAGAAGCAATAAGGCAAAAATTTTGAGTAGGCAGAGTTTAGAATTTTTCTCTCAACCAGAATTAAAATATTACAAATGTAACTAATTCAACTGTGCAGGAATAAAATTCATAATCAAAAGGATTCAGTAATGAAAAAAAATCATGACTACAAATACACAAAAATAAAAATTGCTTTAACGTCTTTTATTATCTTTATCTCATAACTGTAATAAGAACTAGAGTGAAGAAAAGTCTCAGTTTTACCTTTTCACAATAAAACTCATCTCATGAGAAACCTTTTTTTCCTAATATCGTAATAATAATGTGACTTCGGCTTTTCCCAGTTAGGGGTCGCCACAGCGGAACTCCGGTCCACTAATGATTGGCAGAGGATTTTTACGTGCTGAGTTGCCAGCCCTAATGCACAACCTTCAACGATACGCCCCTTTGCGCATGTCTCCACACAGAAGACGCTCTAGCTGAGAATCGAATGGGACAACATTTTATTGTGAAAAAAAAAAATATAAAAGCATTGTTAAGTATAATGCATCCAATCCTCACTTACTGAACCATAAAGCTAATTTACATTGCATGAAACCTCATACTCAGAAGTATGGTCCAAATGACAGGACACACGGCCATTCCAGCAGGTATGCAACACCCAACAAAACTATATTCAAAAACAAAACATGCAGACGCTCATCTGTGAAGAAACATTCCAAGTGACATGTAGATCTGCTCTGCAGGCGTGTCGCTGGTAGGTACAAAACACACATTAAATCAGTTCACTCACAGCACAAGATTAAAGATATTGGAGGCAATATTACAGCTTAAATTCTAAAATTTGACGGTTTGGCCAGTCAGGCCAGTGTTAAGTGCATATACTTAAATACTGGGTCTAGAACTTAATTTATGCGACTTAGCGGCTAGACAGACTCTGTGTATCTTGGCAAGCCTGCATCTAAATGATTGTGCATTATAAAAGACAAGAAGTATGTTGTTACTGTTAACGCATCACCAGGTCTCTCATTAATGTTAACTACAAGCCTAACACCAGTTTCACAAATGAAGATTTAATCTTCTGTTGGAGGAATTGGCAATCAGTGCAAATATACAGTGATTAAAACAGGATTCCATTTCCATACTGACCAACACAGCTCAACACAAAAGCTTTAAACCACAAGATCATACTAAACAGTCTGCTACCATTTGCACAGCTACTGCCGTCAGGTAAATGTGCCAATCGTTATACCCTGCTATAGCAGGAAAAGACTATGAGCGAAAAACTTTCTTTAAAAAAATGGACAGTTGAGAGATATGATATGAGCAACAAACGTACAAAAATGTATACACTTTTTAAAACTTTTGAATTTACTGCCAAAAATAATACTTATCTAAAAGAAATGCAGAAAAACTTGCGAGCACCATTTGAAGCAGGGGAACCAAAGTACTCACTATATTATTTCACAGGGAAGCAAAACAGGAGTGGAGTATAGGTTTGCAGGCATTTTTAAGTAACTCAGTATCGTGTGTGGGATTGTGAATACGTCATGAGTGATGTCACAAAAACGGGAGGTGATTTCCCAAGTGAGTGACAGTGTTTCAGCTTCGGTTCGAGGCAGAAATGCAGTTTAAGAAACGAGCCAGTGCCCCTTTAAACTACCATTTGTATTAACAGCAACATTACACTGTAAGATTGGACACCCTTTGTTAAGGGCCTTAAAGTAGCTGATAAGGAGTGACTGGTGGCAGGGGAAACAACCTTATAGTCTGGGCAGAAGGAGGCATAGCTAGTAAGCCTGTGCTAGCCTTTCCCAGGTGTGTGTCTGTGCATGTGTGTGTGTATAAATCAAACCTAAAAGAGTGCATGCATCAGCTACTTGGGCAGGGACACAAAGCAATGGTTGGACAGAGAGGGTGCTGGAGGTCTTGGATTGGTCACTCAGCTGAGATCTCAACTATATAGCTGTGCCAGTGGGGAGTCTTACTGAGGATCTGGAGAAAGAGGGAGAAACCAGCCCCGGGCTGACTGTGGTCTCTGTGTGTTCTTAAGGGAAATATTGTGTGTGTACCTGTCATCCTCCAAATGTACGTCCCCCACTGGTACTAGAGGTGAGGACTGAGGCTCCTTGATTACTGGTCCAGTGGAGGGTCATCACACCAGGATCTGGTATAAATACATTAAAATCTATGTGTTTTAATCTTCTCACTATAAAATAATTATGTGTTGTTCAATCTTTGTGGGTTAGAAGTATTAAGCCTAATTATAAGTTAAGCCATTCAATACTATCTAGTTATTCTATTATTAAAAAAGCCAGGATAAAATAAGAGGGAAAGACTAGTAATGTCAGCTCATTCAGCCTAGGAGCGGGGAGTGTCCTGCCAATGTGAGTACCATAATGACATTGCAATGATGGGGGTGTGTCTTGATCATGAGGGCAAATCACCAATAGAATCTGGAACACCTAATGAGAGATGGAATAGATTAACATTATTTGAGATGATAAGTGCGACGCTACTAGCTCCGCCAAGTTTCAGTACACTGGGTAGTTTTTATTACATATAAAATTGTACTACTCTGCTTCCTTGTCTAGGATTCCACTGGTCTGTTTCCAGGCCTGAAATCAGAACCAGGAAGACTTGAACATATCAGTGCGCCTGTACAGTTAAAGTTTCATTGTTAATAAATATATCTAAATTAGCATCTTACTTCTGTCTACCAACTGTTATTCAAATACGGTTCTGTTTTCATTATCACAGTTTTCATGTTTTCAAATTAATTTCACAACAGAATCAAAACTGGTAACTTCAAGAGAAAAAGAGTACAGTGTACACTGTACATAAGTATGTAAAACTAGAGTATTTATCAAAGTAGCATGTTTGCAAAATGATACAAGAACAAATATTTACATTTGTTAATAAGTGAAGAAACTTGTGAGTGTTACCAATATAAAAGTTCCTTCCTGATGGACAATTTGGCTTTTATATTTCATACGAAGCACTTCTAGCAGCAATAACATTTGTCTGAACTCTGGTAATGTAATTTTATTATGTCAAAAAGGCTAAAAAAAAGAGAATCCTGGTATGTCCTTTAATACATAGAATATATAACCCCTTTCATACTTTTATTTATATCACTTTTTAATAATAAAGTATATCTTTCTACATAGCTACTCCTCTGGCAGGATTGATTAAAAGATCAATCAGGCTAATATAGGTAAATGTAAGTGCAAACTTTAATGCCGTAATAATGAAATGTTACTGTGTAGATGTACTAGAATGTCTTCATAGAACAGGGTTTGCATACACAATATATTTTAAAATGGAGATCCATTCAGACGTGATGTTACATTACTGAGACTCTATGGAAGGATTTGCCAGTAAGGCTTTTAAAGGAAAGAAAATATAACTGAGTATTTGCTGCCCTCTAGTGACAAATCTCATAAAAGCAATATAACTGAGTATTTTGTTTCTTGTGAGAAGTTTTATTATCTGTAAACTAATATCTCCCTTAAGAACTAAAACAACACGGCATCCCTGCCTTGTGGCCTCATCAGTGACAGTTCAGATATTATTCAGGTCAGTATATTATTGCAGATTCTAGGTAGTAACAAGAGCATGTTATTCATAGGTTCATAGGTTCATAGGTTTATACTAGGCTATCTGCCCTAAGGCATTTATAAGCCTAGCCCAAATTTTTGTGGCTTACGCCACCCCTTATATGAAAAAATACTGTGCCCATTAGTTTGTTGTGCCTCTGTCCAGCAGTGACACAGAGATGATTCCCGGGGTAAACCTACGATCTCCCATCCACAGGTCTAGATTTCTCTTGAACAGAGTCAGCGAGGTGCTCTGCCTCACATGGACCGGGATTTTATTCCACAGCATAGGGAGTCTCTGAGTGATAAATCTATCCCTCCAGCATGTCCTATTTATATCCGTGCTAAGGTTTAAGTCGCTTGCTCTAGTGGTTTTGGTGGATTTGGATTTTTTGAGATGGAACATGTCCATTAATTCCGGGTTGGACATGGCCTTGTATGTCAGGCACATGTCACCTCTGAGCAGACGGTATGCGACTGAATAGAGCTGGAGTTTCTTCGATCTGGCAGCATATGACAGATTTTGGAATCCCTTTATCCTTTTGGTGAGGAACTTTTGGGGTCTCTCCAATTGCTGCAGATGTCGGGTGAGATACATCCCGAATGGGGCATTGTACTCGATCATTGGTCTGATAAGTGAAGAGTACAGGGGAACAATGACCTCACTAGATCTGGATGTGAATCCCTTCATAATCAGGTGGGCAATGCAGAAGGTCTTTCTAACCACTTTAGCAACGCGAGTGTCAAAAGAAAGGCCACTGTCAACCTGGGTCCCCAGGTCCCTGATAACCTCTTCTGTGCTTAGTGGATTGCCACCTATATGGTAGCTTGGGGTTACCTTGTTTTTCCCGAAGGGTATGACTATACATTTTTTGACGTTTAACGTCAGGCCATGGCTCTGGCACCAGCTATCTGTTTCCGTGAGCCCCTTCTGAAGGATATCCGTGTCCGATGCACTTTCCACTATGGCGCCCAGTTTGCAGTCGTCTGCAAACTTTGTCAGCCAAAGTCCTCCCATGTTGGCCTGTACTTCTGAGAAGTAGATGCCAAACAATAGGGGGCCAAGGACCGAGCCCTGTGGGACACCACTTGTGACCAGCTTGGAGTCTAACATAGCGCCAGCAACTCTAACCCTGTGGGTTCTGTCCTTAAGCCAGTTTGCAACCCATCTTGTGACATATGGGTTTACATTTAAGCTGGTAAGTTTTTCTACAATGCCCGAGTGGGGTATTGTGTCGAAAGCCTTTGCAAGGTCAAGGTAGGCTGTATTGACCACCTTTCCCTCATCAATGGCCTTGGTGACTGTTTCGAAGAAGTCGACCAAGTTCAAAAGGCATGATCTTCCCTTGACAAAGCCAAACTGGGTCGGGTCCAATGTCTGCAAGTCCCCTAAATCTTTGTTTATGAGCTCCATTATGATCCTCTCCATAGCTTTGCAGACTAGACTTGTTAAGCTTATGGGGTGGTAATTACCAGGGTCCGTAGAGGCGCCGCCTTTGTGGAGTGGGACCACAGTTGCCGTACGCCACTCCTTGGGCACGTATCCTGTGGTAAGGCTGAGATTAAACAGCTGCCTTATGTGCGGGTTTAATTCCTCATTTAGCTCGTGTAGCACACAGCCGGGGACACCATCCGGTACCATTGATGCTGTGTTTTTAGCTTTAGAGAGAGCAGCTTTCACCTGCGCATTTGAGATGTCCGGGAGGCTACACTCGGCTGGAATAGTTATCTCTCCTTTAGGGGGGGAGAGGGGGGTGAAGTTTGCACTGAACCTGTCTGCCAGTATGTTGGCAATGTCTGTGGGTTCAGTGATTTTTGTATCATTTTGGACTAATTCTGAGCATATCTGGGAGTTTCCACCCAGGTTCCTAACATAGCTGAAAAAGGCCTTATGATTGTCCTTTGAATCCATGGCAATTTTTCTCTCAAAATTGGCCTTAGTTGATTTTATGAGTGCTCGTATTTTTTTACTAATAATGATCAGGGGTGACTTCCCTTTTATGGATTTTGTTCTATCATGTAATAACTTTCTCCTCTTATTGTAAAGTTTGTTAATGGCTGGGGTCCACCAGACTGGATGTTTGCCCTTTGTGGAAAGAGTCTTGGTTTTATTTGGGATTGCCTGATCCATGCAGTCCTGGAGGTGTTCATAGAAGGCATTTGTAAGGGCTTCCGCAGCTTGGGTTGTGGTTTCCACTGGCTCAGGGGCCTTGAAGGATACCACACCAGTCTTGAGTAGTGTGAAGTTTGCTTTAGAGAAGTTCTTCACTATGGTCTTTTGTTTGGGGTGGGGGCGGGATGTGGATTTCCAGTGAGATTAGTTTATGATCAGATCTCACCAATGAGGGATATACTTCCAGTGTGGAGCATTTTGTCCCCATGTTTGTGACAATGAGATCTAGTATATTTTCTCCTCTCGTGGGAACAGTGACTAGCTGTTCCATGGCATTTGAATTTATGAACTCCAGGAACCGTTGGGCTAGAAAGTTAGGGCTTGAGTAATGTTCCCAGTCTATATTCGGTAGTTGAAGTCACCCAATATGATGGTGTTTGGAGATACATTTATACCCTCCAGTGTCTTCAGGAAGGCTGTGTGGGGTTCCTGAGTTTGAGAGGGTGGCCTGTAGCATGCTACAATTTGTAGAGCAGTTTTGCCTATGGTTAGTTGCACCTGGATGGTTTCCGAAGCTTCGTGGGTTGCCACCAACCTGGAGGTGTGGGTATCCTTTATGAATATGGATACACCCCCTCCTTTTGTGGTGTGGTCCGGGTTTTGGGGCCGGAATGCATGATATGAGGTAAAACCTAATAGTGCCGGGGTGCTCTCAGGAGCCTTGAACCAGGTTTCAGTTACAGCACAGACATCGATGTTCTCCATACTGAGAAGGGCCTCGAGTGCGTGCATTTTGAGATTTAGACTTCTGGCATTGACCAGCATTACCCTCAGTTTCTTCCCATTTTTGTTTTCTAGGGTGGTAGGTTTAGAATTTGAGCCTTGCCTAAAAAAGGCACTATGGGGTGGCAAGAGCCTTAGCCAATATCCGGAATCCCAGGGGTGACAGGTGCAAGCCGTCCCTTGCGAAGCAGCGTGGCTTGTCAAGCATGTCATCCCAGGCAGACAGACACTGGATCCCCTTTGAATGACACCAGACATTAAGCCAATTGTTAAAGCTGATCATCTTGTCTCTATATTGTGGCATCATTCTTGGTGAAGGAAGGATACTGCTCAGGGTTAGGGTCATACCTGCCTGGGCTACATAATCAGAGAGCTCCTCTATGTCTCTTTTCATGTAGTCCAGGGAGGTACGTCTCAGGTCGTTCACACCAGCATGGACAATCACTGTGTCATATTTGTACTTGCCGTGGAGTGACCCGAGTGCTTGTGTTATGTGGCGGATTCTAGCGCCTGATAGGCAGCTTACTGTGACCCTCTCCCTGTTCAGCCTGGTGAGTGGGACGTCAGTGTGTCGGACTATGGAGTCACCTATGACAAGTATGTTTGGTGTTGTATTTGGCCTTAAGGGCTGTGACTGCTTTGCACACTGCTTTTGTGGTTTATGTGTTGCTTTGTGGTTTATGTATAAGCTTATCTGCACAAGGGTATACCAAGATAAAATAGTGTTTGCAGATTACTGGAACCATCATGTTCTGGATCTTTCAATGGACCAGAAATTGTCTGTCATTAAAACCACTATTTCTATTTCCCCTTTCAAAAAACTTATTTATACGCAATTCAGGATTACAAATAACCTATATTTCACGCCCGTTCGTTTAAATAAAATTAACCCGAATACCTCGTCAGCATGTCCGTGTTGCTCTTACCCCAAAGCTGACATCCTAAACATAATATGGTTCTGTAGATACTCCAACAGTATTTGGTGTTCCCTTAAGGTGAAACTTGACAAAATGGGATATCACAAATCAACCCTCTCGTGGGAAACGGCACTATTACATATCACAAATACTAATATTCCAAAATTGAAAAATCACAGTTTAGTTTGCATTTCTCTACTAGTCAAATTTTACATTACCAAAAACTGGTTGGATCGTACCAAGATGTCCTGGAATGGTTTCAGGAGCATGGCGATTAACTATATTACATCACAAAAGTTTTTAATAACAAACCCTAAGAAACGTGCTTATTTCCAGAAGATCTGGAATACATTATTTGAAATTTTAGCTGATAATTAACATCCGGTTAATATACACTGGATATAGTTGAACAGTTCCTTTAATATTAGCTCTTTTGATTCTTCCGTTTGTGCTCTCATTTCACTGATTATCTACTGTGTGGTTTAGATTACGATTATATTATAATTTTTTTTCCTCTGACTGATTCTTTAGTAGAAAGATAATATCAATACATTGAATTGCATTACCTATGTTTCCCATTTACAGATGTATTTTTTACTTTAGGTATTTCAGGAAATTCTCTTGGCAGCACTTTTGTATATAATGTGTATATATATATATATATATATATATATATATATATATATATATATTTTTTTTTTTTTTTTTTTCGTCAACTGTCATTGCATATATGAATGTTTATTACTACTCTACAATTGTTTGTGTTATGTTATATCTGTTTTGAAAAACAATAAAACTTGTATTTGAAAAAAAAAACTAAAAAAACAGATATGTGGCATCAACAATTAGGCATCAATAAAAGAATAAAGTACAACTAGGCTGCAATAAAAGAATAAATTATTACAAGAATAAAAAATATGCCATCAACCGTAAACAATATATGGCAACACATTTGCATTAAAACTGGATATAACAGTGAATCCAGACAGCAGACAAAAGAAATCTAGATGTCTACCATACCTCAGCTAATACTATATATTCTGGAATATCCAGATCTCCATGGTCCCATGGTTCCAGACACACCTCTGCTTTTAGTTGTCACGCAAAACTCCATCAACTCTAATTTCCCATTTAACTATTGTCAATGGATTCTCCCCATTTGATTCTTCGGAAAAACAAAAATGCTAAGAAGGCTTTTAATCTTGACTTGCGATACTGCACTTTTTAGCATGTACAATTTATTAGTTAAAAAGTTAGTGTGCAGCCTCAGAGAATAATAATTTTTTCTGATTTCGTTAATGCTTAATTGGTCTCACAGTTTTTGTAAATAACTGGTTAGCTAATTTTCATATGTGATGTGCTTTATCAGTGACTATTTGAAGAAGATCTGATATATCTATGTTTTGCTAACTCCTTATACAGATTTGTAATGTTTGCAGTATAAACATAATATTGCATTACGTACTGGATTCAACAATACTATATAAAACAGTTTTAGGAGTCTCTTCTCTCTCCCCCCCCCCCCCCATTTCCTATAGTTATTCCCATTTAACATACAATTTCAGCTGGCTTCTATATGCCTAGATCAAGGTATCCATCCAGTTTTAAAAAAATGTCCATACAATTAGGACAGGAGAAGGTACCTACATTACTCACAACAGCCAAAAAGAAATCGTGAAGGAACTTCTTCAGTTAATAAAAGACATTGGGAGTTCATGGGGTTCACGTTAGACTTTTTAAATAATGGATGACATTTATAAATCAGAACTCCAAGTATCAACCTTCAGTGTGCCACTTCCCACAAACTTCACTGCTGAAACCCTTTCAGCCAAACTGCAAATCAATAACCATAAATCCATCTATATAATCTGTTCCTATCTTCCCCCTGGTAACAATATCAGTACTCTAGAAAATATACTTAGTGGCCTATCTATCCACCTACCCCAGGAAACCATTGTGTTAGGTGACTTTAATATAGATTGGGCTACCTGTAGGTCCCCCAATCCCATTAACCACATAAATCTTTATGGTTTCTCACAAATGATAACCACCCCCACTAGAACCCACAAACAAAGTGGTAAGGAAACCTTACTAGACTGGATTCTCATAAATGGTCACCCTACTATTTATAAACCAGGAACCCTTCCAGACGACATCAGTGACCATGCTCTTACCTATATAATTAAACAAAAATATCATAGACCCAATCCTACTATTTTCAAGACCTCCCGTTCAAAAAAAAACTTTCACCCTGAAAACTTCCAAACAGAACTGAAGGCATGTGACTGGTCACCACTGCTTCATCTTCAACTTGATGAAGCAGTCACCTACTTTAATACTAGATTCCTTCAAATTCTAGACCTCCATGCCCCCTATCGCTCATCCTGAATAAAGACCAAAACTGCCCCATGGCTCACAAAACAAACAAGACAAAAAATCCGTCTGAGAAATAAAATCTGGGCCAAGTGGAGGGCTTCTAAAAGCCCTTCTGACTGCCTTTACTTTCAACAATTAAGAAATGCCACCAAAAAAGAAATTCTACTAGACAAAAGAAACTATTACCTTCACCTCCAACAAACCCACAAACAAAAACCACAAAATTTCTGGTCAGCTATGAACAAATTACTTCACCCTGGGCACGCCAAGTCCCACAGCCCATCAGGAATCACCCATAATAACCCTAAACTGATAGCGGATTCCTTTAACAACTACTTTATAGAAGCCATACAACCTCTAGCTAATACTCTATCACCCAATAGCTCCCTCCCACCTAATACCACAACAAATTAAATTTCTTCTTTTCGCATACAACCAGTACCTACATCCCTCATTTTTAACCTCCTTCAAAAACTCAAGCCATGCACCCCTTCTGCTGACTGTATAGCAGCAGAATACCTGCAAATTGCAGCTAAAGTCATTGCCTACCCTATTTCTATCCTTATTAATAGAACTATTTCAGAAAGTAAAATCCCTCTTATATGAAAGGTCTCACATCATTCCTTTACATAAAGGTGGGATATCAACTGACATTTCCAACTTTAGACCAATCGTCCTACTCTCTCCTATAGCTAAAATAATGGAAAAATGTATCCACCAACAACGACTTGACCACCTTCTCCACAACAATTTACTTGCCAACTGCCAACATGATTTCAGACCATTCCATAGTACCTCAACAGCCCTGCTATCCTTTTCTTACTGTATAAACAAAAATCGTAACAATAACTCTCTTTCCTCAGCTTTGTTTATCGACCTTTCAAAAGCCTTTGATATGGTCAACCATAATCTGCTTATGGAGGTATTAAAAGCCCATTCATTGGACGACAAGGTGTTACTCTGGTTTAAATCCTATTTAGACAACCGTCATCAAGCAGTCCTTTGGGACAATATGCTGTCAACTCCCCTCCCCGTAATCCTTGGAGTACCTCAAGGCTCTATCCTAGGCCCACTTCTCTTTTCAATGTTTATTAATGACCTAAATACTAAAATTCCTCAAGCCACTTGCATACAATATGCTGATGATTCTACTTTAATCTGCTCAGCTAGATCCCCAACCACACTCCAGACCCTCACCCAGTCTGTATTTCATACTGTTGAAAATTGGTTCATGCAACACTGCCTCCTCCTGAACGCCAAAAAAAAAACAAAATTATTACTCTTTACTCCTACTCTAAAATCACCACAATTTAATTTTACTATAACCTCTAGCAATGGAACCACCATATCCCCTGATACCACAACCCGTCTCCTGGGCATAACCATAGACAACAACCTTAACTATGACGATCACATCAACACTACCATAAAATCTGTCAACAAAAAACTAGGTTCCCTGTATAGAATCAAACCCTTCCTTACACCTACAGCCAGAACCACTTTAGCCCAAACTCATCTGATCTCTACCCTGTTTTATGCTTCTGCCATTTATAGGTTCATAGGTTCATAGGTTCATACTAGGCTATCTGCCCAAGGGCATTTATAAGCCTAGCCCATAGTTATGTGGCTTTCGCCACCCCTTTAGTTTGAAGAAAACTATGCCTAATATTTTGCTGTGCCTCTGTCAAGCAGTGACACTGAAGTAATCCCTGGGGTATATCTGCGATCTCCCATCCATTGGTCAAGATTCCTCTTGAACAAGGCCAGCGAGGTGCTCTGCCTCACATGTACCGGGATTTTGTTCCACAGCATAGGGAGTCTCTGGGTGATGAATCTGTCCCTCCAGCACGTTCTATTAATAACCGTGTCAAGGTTTAAGTCTCCCGCCCTTGTGGTTCTGAGGGATCTAGATTTTTGAGGTGAAGCATATTCATCAAATCTGGGTTTGACATGGCCTTGTATGTCAGGCACAGGTCACCTCTGAGCAAGCGGTATGCGACTGAACAGAGCTGGAGTTCTTTCAGTCGGGCAGCATAAGACATATTTTTGAGACCCTTTATCCTTTTGGTGAGGAACTTTTGGGGCCTTTCCAGCTGCTGCAGGTGTCGGGTCAGATACATTCCGAATGGGGCATTGTACTCAATCATAGGTCTAATGAGTGATGAGTACAGGGGGACGATGACCTCCCTTGATCTAGATGTGAATCCTTTCATGATCAGGTGGGCAATGTAGAAGGTCTTCCTAACTACTTTAGCAAAGTGAGTGTCAAACGAAAGGTTACTGTCAACCTGGGTCCCCAGATCCCTGACAACTTCTTCTGTGCTCAGTGGATTGCCACCTATATGGTAGCTAGGGGTAACCTTGTTTTTCCCGAAGGGTATGACTATGCATTTCTTGGCGTTTAACTTTAGGCCATGGCTCTGGCACCAGTTATCCGTTTCTGTGAGGCCCTTCTGAAGGATATCTGTGTCAGATGTTATACTAACCTTTCTAAAAACAACCTTAACAAACTTGCCACTAGCTATAATAACATAGCCAGAATCGCTACCGGCAACCCTTTTACGACACACCACTGTCTCAACCTCAAACAATTGGGATGGTTAGAACTGCAGCACCAACTACTCTGTCATCAACTTACTATAACCCAAAAGATACTTTTCCACCCTAATAATACCCCAATCCTCACAAATCTGACTACCTCTTACAAAAACCTTACAACTCTTCGCTCAGCCGATAAGCTTCTAGTTTCCACCGTTAAATCTAAAAACAAAGCTGGAGACTCACTTTTCACTAACACAGTTGGCAAGGCCTGGAACCAGCTTCCAAATGAACTTTCTACTCTCTCTTCCACACATCTTTTTAAAAAACATCTCAAAGCACATTTTAAAACTCACTGGCTTTGTACCTGCACAAACCCTGACTGATTTTCCTCCTTACTCATTCCTGCTCTCCCTTTTAATTCACTTCTTCAGTGTATTATATCACTCAAATATTTCAATGTCCTTTTGCTGTACTATGTTTCCTACCTAGAAAAAAAAAAAAAAAAAAAAAAAAAACTTGTGTTTGTTTATTCTGTATTTGTTCCTAGTTCATTCCCTTCTAAATATCTCATAACACAATAGCATTGTTTTTTCTTTTTCTCTTTCACAAATATTGCAATACTGTTATTATCTGTACTTGATGATAGCTTTTTATATTAATATTGTATAATAATGTTTTTTTCTTTTGCTTGGAGCTTTTCTCCCCGGGCCTCTACTGAAAATGGACATGTATCCAGTTAGACTAGCCCGGTCAACAAATGCAAATAAATAAATAAATAAATGGCCTGGGAATGCCATTAGTATGTGTAACTCTTCGTATGACATGTTAAATAATTTAGTAACTAGTTGACAATTTGGTCATAGTGGTCTGCATTTCATTATTTTTAAAGTGAAAGTTCTTTTTTCACAAGCTCATTTAAAAACTCCCGAAAACAACCCAAAACTTTTATCTACAATGTGGGTTCCATCCTAAAAGATTACACCATTCCAGTGAAAGATGGAGGCTTGCAAAAACACATGCATTAGACAGTATGGATTCATATAAGACAACGATCTGCATTACATGATTTTTGTTAGACACAGAAATGAGGGAGGCAACCAGTAAGAAATATTACAAGATGAGCTGAAAACCAGTGAAAAAGAATACAATCAACAGACCATTGTACTTCAGAAATTGCATAGCCCCAACACAAGATAAAACAAAAAGCTCTTTTACTGACAATTTGTCTTCCATGTAAATTGCCTCTGTTCCACAATTGCACCTCACTGATATGTTTAATTCATCTGGGTCTTCCTTCCTGATAAAACTGTCTTGTCATTCTGTGGATTCTGTAAGTAAGCCCAGTGCTGACACTAGTCAATGTGTTCCTCAAGAAGGGAAACCTTCATCTGACCAAAAAAGCCAACAGGCAAGTAAGCCAGTGTGAGATGTCCTGAATCTCCTCAACATTTGCATACCCATAGAGAGAATGGCTTTCCTCCCAAGTCTCCAGCTACTGTGCTCTATTCCCCTACATACTCCAAGACCACACAAATTCTACTTCCCGCACAGACCACAAATCACACTACACAATCCGACCCCCAAAATGTATCATGCACATAGAGAGCTAGATGCACACACAACAGTCACAAAAAAGATGTGTATGATCTGTTACAGAGCAAAACTGCATCTAGAAAAAACAAAGTCAAGTGACGCACAGTCAGCCTCCATTATTACAATCTGATCTCATTCCAGAGATCTGTGACAACAAGTAGCTATGAATAAAGTGGCAAACTCACTCTCAAGCCAAGGGAAGGAGGTCTCAAAAGCCAAAGTAAATCACCAGAAAAGGAAAGGCATCATTCTCTGTACTCTGAAGCAAAACACGCTCACAGTAAACAACATATATTTATATAAATAACCCACAACCTAATCACAGAAATGTCCCCAACCTCGGCAAAATCACCCACAAGGATCCAGAATGGAAAACAAAAGTCTAGAAAAAAAACACCAATGTCCAAACAACTCCTGTTGAACAGCATCCCTCCCCGTTAGTCAACTGTTCTCTCATACCAGCGATGCAATCTAAACAGGCAGGGATGTGGTTCAAACACAGTGTACATCTATACCATAGATCTCACACAAATGTCATTTCATCATGTCTGAGCATACAAAGCAATATTAAACCCATCTTATCTGAGCACATCAACCCAATCGATAGTCAAGTTTGCTTTTTTCTTTCTTTATATTTGTTCTTTATACCTTGTCGATAGACAAGCCTCTCAGACAGTAGAAAAGCTCTAGGTTAACTAACCCACATGCAGTTATTCCTACTTCTTGATTTTATACCAGAACCCTTCAGACACGTAATATATATATAGAAATATTATAAATAATAATCAGAGTTATAACTGCTTATTAAAAATTAAAGTAAAAGTAATATAGTTCTTAACTATTTATAAGCTAAGAAATAAGTTAAAATATCTAATGTGATGTTTCAAAACGAGATAAAAGAAAGCAACAGGAAAAGAAGTAAGCAGTTCTGTATATAGCAAATATTTATGTTTTATAAGATCTTATTATGAGAACAGAAAAGTAAAAAAGAATGAATAAGGAAATAATGGAAAAGGTTTACCTGATATGATGTGGATGTGACAACAAGTAAATAAAAAGAGAGAAACATTTTTATTTTAAAAGATGTTGCAAGACAAACTAATGATGGTACTGACATATTATTTTTTGGTAGATTAAGTTTTGGAGACTTCTATTTTTTTGTTTCTTTTTCTTTACAACTGACCAAGCATCTTCATCTGGTGAACTTTTAAAGGTGGAAGGTAACCAATCCATATCATCTGAAAAGGAAATGATGTTATTATTCTTGATAAAAAAAGAACATCTTCTGTACTGGAAAAAAAATCTTAGTGCCAGTTGATAGTTGAAGCTTTACCTTTGCAGGAAAGATAAATTGTGCTTAATGTTGTTCTGTTTAAGGTGTTTAATTAATGGCCATGTTTTCTTTCTTAGTTCCATAGTCTTAGACGAATAGTCATTATCAAATCTGATGTTTGAATGGTCAAATTTTATTGGAGCTTTCGACTAAGCAGATTGAGCGCCAGTTCTTTGCCTACATAGGATAAACAATTGACTATAATAGATCTTGGCCTCAGTGTTGCTGTAATGTAATCTGATCTCTCAATGGATATGTGGGCTCTTTCTATTCCAAAAGAGAAGTTTTCTTGTAGGTTAAGTACCTTAGGTATCCATGTTGACAGAAAGGACACCATGTTTTCACCCTCTACTTTCTCTGGTAGACTGAAAATTCTTATATTACTTCTTCTCTCTCTGTTCTCCAAGTCAGCTAGTTTCTCTATAAACCAGGTTTTTTTTGTTTGTTTTTTTTGTTTTTTGTTTTTTGAGTTGAGATTTGATTTTCATTTTCTTTAAGTCTTGTATCTATGTTAGATATCGCATACTCAATGTCCGAGACTTTAGCTTGAAGATGTTGAAATAATTAATTGGATATATTTGCTTGTTTTACACTGTTCTCTTTTAGTTCTTCTATGTTTTGTTGAAATCCATCTATTTTAATAGTTAAGTCCTGCAATGCTTGGAAGTCACCTGATGAAGTGTCCTTCTTGACAGCAGAGTCAGTATGATTATTCTTTGAGTTGCTCATCCTTCAGTGAGTTAGGAAAATCTTTGCTTAAGTATTTTGACAGGAAATTTACTTCCAAAAAATGCCGAACTTTCCAAAAAAGATAAAAAAAGGCATTTAGTAAAGTGTTTAGATCAAAAATAAGGGTCTATATTAAATCAGCGAACACTTAAAAAAGTGAATGCTGATTTATCGACCACATGTAGGTGAAAGCTTACCATCTCAAACACTTAGAACAGCAATTTATTTCCCAGAGAAAAAAAATCGCTGTTCCAAAAAAGAAAAAAAAAAATTAAAAACATTACATAAAGTGGAGGGCTGTACCCCCCACACTCCCCCTACTTAAATATACCAACTCCGAGATCGCGCTACAGTGACGAAAATGGCAAAATAACGAAGGCTGCCAAGCGATTTCTTTCCCAAGGAAAGAATTTGCTTATATGCCGTTTCTGTATTTTGCCGTTTCCCGCTTTCATGATCGATCAAGACGCATTCGAAAGAATGCATCTTTGATCATATAATAGGGAAACAAAAATAATGATTAATTAATAGTTTTTTCCTGTCAATTATTTTAAACTGCAGAGTTCTGAAAAGAAGCTGTTAACTGTGTACCGTCTGGGCTCCACCCCAGAGCACAATTTCAACAAGACGCAACAACTGTAAAGTTACATAAAAGAGAGTTAACATATTAAGCAAATACTGTGCACTCATATCTATATATGATATACACATAACAAAACAGCCCCTTTCTTTAAAACTGATAACTACCCCAATGAATTGTTAGAGGTTGTTAAAGGTTCCTAGTACTATTGTCTTGCTTGCATTATTCATGAAAGAATTACATTTGAATGTATCAATAAGGTGCGTGTGTAATCATTTTTTGAATTCCTGTAAGGTATTAAGTGTTCTGATTTCTTTGGGAGATGGTTCCAAGAGGCAGGGCCAAAAAGCAAGAATGCTTTTTCTCCTGCTGCACCTTTTTATCTTGGCTAGGTTAGTATGATATCATTTTCCTGACAAGACCAGAAAAGACAAGATTATTCCCTAATATGAAGCTCTGATCTTGGAGGTGAGCAATATCCAACCTTAAGAATTTTGAAGAGAAGATAACAGAATACAAATGATGCCATATAGTTGAATAGATGCCAGGAGAGTCTTTTAATAAGCCCACAATGGTAGGTGTGGTTTTTGGATAGTAGTGTGAATCTGAAAATCTTATTTTTAGCAGTTTGCATTATTTAGTTAGGTTAATGGTTAGTTACTAGGCATGCAGACCAGGAGACCATTAATGAGCCTAACTCAAATTCCCAGTTGTTTTAAAGCACCATCTGGTTAAATGACTTGCTCAAGGTCATACAGTATGTAAATGATGGATGAGGGAATCAGACCTTGTACAACAGGAACTACAGCTCACTGCCTTAACCCTCTGTGTCATCTGCCACAAAGGCTTCAAAACCTGCACTGTTGCGGCATGGAACACCAGCATTAACCCACTGTGATAACTGAGAGTGAGTGTTATATGATGATTGTGTCGTAAGTAAGGGTAGGCAGGATTCAAGCTTGGAAGGAAGAATATTAGTGTGGTGCTGATTATATGAAACAAAAATGTAAGTGAAGGATCAAGTCTAATGCCTAAGCATTTGTATTCAAAGATGTTTAAGCTCAAATTGCCGTGCATGTCCTCTACTACTATTTGTGGTAGTTTGATGCTTTTTATGGAGAGCTAAATAGCATTGCATTAGAGATTTTTGTGATTGATTAAATGCTTTAGACAGATCAATTTAGTTTACATGGATAGTTGAATCTTGTACTTCCAGAACGTGAATTACTTATTCTCCACGTTTGCATTAGTAATGCAAAAATGGAGTGTGATACTATCATGTTGGGGTGGTGTATGCAAGAGTGAATGCTGGAAAAATGTCATTAACACTTGGTGGATAACATCAATATATTCTGATATATATATTTGCTTGGTAAAGCAGTTATAACTATTAGCAGTATTTTCATAGCTGCATTAATTTTGTAAAAGCTGTGTGACCTAAAAGGGAACAAATGGTGCCATCATATAACAAAAATTAAGGTAAACAATGTTGTCACTAATACATGTCACCTAACATGCACAATTTTGTAGAGTAATATTACTCTGAAATACTGGAAAATTCTATGCATACTATGCATAAATTATACAATATCAGATAACAACAGTATTCTACCTCCTCCTGTCACGCATCTTTGTAAAGCTTTCAAGCAGCTGAACAATTCCCTCACTGACATCTTAGAACTAACTTTAACACTTTTAAATATCTAATCCTTTGCTTGGCCATAGCACTAGGAATTTTTGACCAATAAAATAAATTTTTTCTTTCATAAATCTGCAATATAATTTCAACATCTACAGGTAGATCTTTGATACTAACTGAAAAGTATAGCCCACAGTCTACCTACAATCTTTCGTATTTTATATTTTTGTAACTCACTGTGTTTATTTGACATTGCATATTTTAACTAGTGTGTTTTCAGTAAAGGATTTTAGAGAAATGTTGTAGTGTTGTTGCCTCACAGCAAGAGGTTCTCCTGTTCGATTCTTGGCTGAAGTGCCTTCTGTGTGGAGTTTGCATGTCCTCCCCGCGGTCGAGTGGCCTCCGAAAGACATGCATGAATAGGCATGCCTTCACTGAAAGTTGGGCATCAGGCTGGCAACTCGGCACCATAAAAATCTACTGCCAGTCATTAGGAGACCTGAGTTCGCTGTGACGACCCCTAACCGGGAAAAGCCAAAAAGACAAGCAAACATTTTAGAGAAATGTTCTCGGGAAGCAAATGGTTTCATGGCGTAGAAGACTTCAGGAAACAAGGGCATTGATTAGCATCCTCTAGCTCTGAAACGAATGAGTTAAAGATGCTTGACAGAGGTTTGGCTATGTAGGAGTCTTTCTTACGAAGTTTATGGTGAATAAAACTGTTTACACATTTAGAGATTTCTTTTAGTTTTATGATGAGCTTATGGACTATCAAAATAGAAATTGTTCTAAAATAAAATGTCAATCTCCCCATGACTTTTGACAAGTAAATAATAAAATATTCTCACTCTGAATACTTAAAAAAAAATCACAAAAGAAAATTTGCAGTAAGTAAATTAAAATTATATTTATTTTCCTTTGCAAACTGAGTATATGATCAGGTGTGGCACGCCAGCAAAAAGTAGTATTACCTTGAGATGGTACTGCAAACCTTTAAAATTCAAGGCTTTTATTACAAATCTGGAGCTAGACAAAGGAGTCAGTTTTGACATTTGAGAAAATATGCTAAAAAGTAGTAGTCCCATGACATTCTTGAGAAACTCCCTTTACTAGTGGCAGGTGATGATGGTGAGGGATGAAGACCTCCTTTTCTTACCTGTTGTTTATGACCACATAGCCAGCTGTGAACCCAAATTATTACAGCTTCATTTAACTTACTTGAGTTTATTATCAGCCTCAACAAAAGGTTGATATCCCTCATCAAATCCTCTAAAGCTAGTTATGAAAACAGAATTGCAGCAGATAGTAAAGACGACCACAAGGCCTTCTACATTTATGTAAAGAATCTCCATGGCAATACTCAGATTTCCTCTGAGCTACTGCACAATGGTACCTCCAATACCAAGCCATACAGATATTGCCACTATACTGGCCGACAGATCCAGTGCTAACTTTACCCCTCTACCCCCCCCCCAAAGGACCAATCACAATACCAGTAGATTGCCAGGCACCCAGTATTACTGCTGCACAGGTTAAAACAGCACTGTCCAAGGCCAAGAATACAGCTTCTACGGGACCTAACAATATCCCTGGCTGTGTTCTACATGAACTACAGAGTGAACTGGCACCTCACCTGTGTGCCCTGTTCAATCACAGCTTCACGGCTTTGTCCCTACCGAATGGCACACTGCTACAGTCATCCATCTCCACAAAGGAGGAGTAACTACAGACCACAACAATTATTGCCTCATTAGCCTGATGACTCTGATATGCAAAGCTATGGAACGCAACAACAACATCATCATCATCATCATCATCATCATCATGGACCTAATAAACATGGATATAGGGAATCTCCAAACTCTGGATCCTACACAGTTTGGTTTTGTGAAGGTAGATCATGCCTGCTCAACTTGGTCAACTTCTTTGAGTCAGACACCAGAGCTGTGGATAAAGGTAAGGTGGGTTCATACAGCCTACCTTGATCTGGCCAAGGCCTTTGATACCATTCCCCACTCAGGAATCATAGAAAACCTCACTAAGCTAGGCATCAACCCCTATATCACTAGGTGGGTTGCAAACTGGCTCACAGATAGAACCCACAGTGTGAAAGTAGCTGACTCCAAGTCAGACTGCTGACCAGTCACGAGTGGAGTCCCACAGGGTTTGGCCCTGGGTCCTCTCCTGTTTGATATCTACTTCTCTGAAGTCCAGGCCAACACAAAAGGACTCTGGCTAACAAGGTTCGCAGATGATTGCAAGTTGGGAGCTATTACTAACTCCCCAAGTGATGCTGACATCCTACAGAAAGGACTCAATGAGACCAATGACTGGTGTCAGAACCATGGCCTTAAGCTCAATGCCAAAAAATGTGTTGTCATTTCCCTTGGGAAAAACCTGGTGTGATGCCCGTGCCATGGCCCAGCAATTAAGGAGCTTCAATCTTCACCCACTAACACCAGTGAGGGGCATCTCATATAGGAGGAAAGGATAACAAATACACACAGTAAAGTGCAATTTCCCTTAAGAGCACACAGAGCTCACAGTCAGTCCAGGGCTGGCCGCTCCCTTGCTGTCCAGGTCCCCAATAAGACTCCCCACTGGAACAGCTATAGGGTCCAGATCTCAGCCTAGTGGGCAAGCTAAAACCTCCAGCACCCTCTCTGTCCAACCAGTGCTTCATGTCCCTGCCCAAGTAGCTGACACACACATACACACACACACACACACACACACACATACACACACACACACACACACAGACACTCACTTTGAGAAGCATTTATACAACCACACAGACACTCCTGGGAAAGGCTGGCACAGTTTCTCCAGCTGTTCCCCTTTTTCCCAGACTATTCGGTAGTACCAGCTACCACCACCCACTAATATTTATCAGCTACTCACAGGCCCTTAAAAGGGTGTCCAATTATTACTATGCAATATTATTATCCAATTGGTGGTATAGCTCAGGGCTAAAGCTATTAGAGTGGCTTTGTACAATTTTACCAAAGGCATGTAAGTACTCTCAGCCTTATCTATATGGAAGAAAATTCACTGTTATGACAGACCACAACCCCCTAACATGGTCAAACAGAGCCAGCAAGCAAAAGAAAATTTACAGTAAGTAAGAAAGTAAGTAGTCAGGGGGTGTGGGGGCAAAGCCCCCCACTTTATGTAATCTTTTAAAGTTTTTTTTTTCTTTTTTGGAACAGTGATTTTTTTTTTTCCCTGGAAAATAAATTGCTGTTCTAAGTGTTCTGGGTTGTAAGCTTTTGCTTACATGGGGTCGATAAATCAGCATTCACTTTTTTAAGTGTTCGCTGATTTAATATAGACCCTTATTTTTGATCTAAACACTTTACTAAATGCCTTTTTTTATCTTTTTGGAAAGTTTGGCATTTTCTGGAAGTAAATTTCCTGTCAAAATACTTAAGCAAAGATTTTCCTAACTCACTGAAGGATGAGCAACTCAAAGAATAATCATACTGACTCTGCTGTCAAGAAGGACACTTCATCAGGTGACTTCCAAGCATTGCAGGACTTAACTATTAAAATAGATGGATTTCAACAAAACATAGAAGAACTAAAAGAGAACAGTGTAAGCCAAGCAAATATATCCAATTAATTATTTCAACAGCTTCAAGCTAAAGTCTCAGACATTGAGTATGAGATATCTGACATAGATACAAGACTTACAGAAAATGAAAATCAAATGTCAACTCAAAAAACAAAAAACAAAAAAAAAACCCTGGTTTGTAGAGAAACTAGCTGACTTGGAGAACAGAGAGAGAAGAAGTAATATAAGAATTTTCAGTCTACCAGAGAAAGTAGAGGGTGAAAACATGGTGTCCTTTCTGTCAACATGGATACCTAAGGTACTTAACCTACAAGAAAGCTTCTCCTTTGGAATAGAAAGAGCCCACAGATCCATTGGGAGATCAGATTATATTACAGCAACATTGAGGCCAAGATCTATTATAGTCAATTGTTTATCCTATTTAGGCAAAGAACTGGCGCTAAATCTGCTTAGTCGTAAGCTCCAATAAAATTTGATCATTCAGACATCAGATTTGATAATGACTATTCGTCTACGACTATGGAACTAAGAAAGAAAACATGGCCATTAATTAAACACCTTAAACAGAACAACATTAAGCACAATTTATTTTTCCTGCAAAGGTAAAGCTTCAACTATCAACTGGCACTAAGATTTTTTTCCAGTACAGAAGATGTTCTTTTTTATCAAGAATAATAACATCATTTCCTTTTCAGATGATATGGATTGGTTACCTTCCACCTTTAAAAGTTCACCAGATGAAGATGCTTGGTCAGTTGCAAAGAAAAAGAAACAAAAAAATAGAGGTCTCCAAAACTTAATCTACCAAAAAATAATATGTCAGTACCATCATTAGTTTGTCTTGCAACATCTTTTAAAATAAAATGTTTCTCTCTTTTTATTTACTTGTTGTCACATCCACATCATATCAGGTAAACCTTTTCTATTATTTTCTTATTCATTCTTTATTACTTTTCTGTTCTCATAATAAGATCTTATAGAACATAAATATTTGCTATATATAGAACTGCTTACTTCTTTTCCTGTTGCTTTCTTTTATCTCGTTTTGAAACATCACATTAGATATTTTAACTTATTTCTTAGCTTATAAACAGATAAGAACTATATTATTACTTTTGAAAAAAACGACCACAGTCAAAAACATTTTGAAACAACAAAGGCAATGGCAAAACGTAATGAAGAACAATCCGTTTATTAACTTTAAAACAGTCCGTAAGTTAACTGAAGCGCTTTTCGTCCGGGAAATACATGAACGTCATCAGATAAAATTCAAAGTGAACTGTTGCATTTAAATAGGTAAACGTAAGATCAGCTCATATTTCAGGATACAAAATTAAAGCAATATACCTTGTTCAATAAATATATGACACAGAGACTTACTATTTTTCATACAACTATCCTGATTAAACAAAATTAAGTAAAATAAAAAACCCTTGTTGTGTCTTTCGGCTTTTCCCGGTTAGGGGTTGCCACAGCGGAACTCCGGTCCGCTAATGATTGGCAGTAGATTTTTACGTGCCAAGTTGCTGGCCCTGACGCACAACCTTCAACGAAGGTACGCCCATTCACACATGTCTCCACACAGAAGATGCTCTAGCTGAGAATCGAACAGGGCAACGTCTTACTGTGAGGCGACAACACTACCACAGCACCACCACCACAGTAAAATAAAAACACCTTACTTATTATTAATTAAATTAACTTCACTTAAAATATATATATTGTTAAAACATGCCAATATCTATGTTAAAACAGTCTTAATCAAACAGCAGCAAAATATAATAGCACCTAGATCTATCAAATGTTATTCAGAAAATATATACACATGCACATGAGTTATTATCGAACCTACCTACGAAGACTCTTAAATTTTAAAATAGCCATAATTGAACACATATCGTTAAGGTCTGGCAGGTTATATGCATATAATGTGATCTGCCATAGTAGTTCCAACCTGTCTAGTTCTACTTCTGTTGGCCCCCTCTTATATTTGGTACTAACTGGTCCAATATCCAAAATTTAAATGTATTGGTAGGATATTCAAACACATGCTTAGCTAATGCATTTTCTTGTTTCAGTTTGCTAATATTATAAACATGTTCGTAGATTCTATCTATTAATCTACGGATAGTTTTGCCCACTTGGAAACATGGGTAAAACTGGCATTTAGCTAGGTAAACAGCCATCTTAGAGTTACAATTGAATTTACCTTTACTTTTCAAGTTTAAATTATTAATATTTGTCGAATTACCCACTAGAATGTATTTATATTAAGGACAAGAGCCGCAATTATGCATGCCCTTCCTATTATTGGCATTATTGTTATTTTTATGTATGCTCTCCAAAAGTTCTTTAAAATTTCTGTCTCTTCTAACAGTAGATTTGGGTACTTCCCCTATTTTCTGTATTATTTCCTTATATTCCTTTAAAATATTTCAATTTTTATATACAATATTTTTTAAAAAATAAAAATCAAAATTGAAGGTGAGAATAAAACTATACTCAAAATGTAAGGTCTTTTCAGCTGTCATTCCATTCACGGAAAGATCCATAATTTCACGGTCAAAGTTCCCATTTACATTCGCTATTGGGTCTTGGATTTGTAACTTTAATTTATCCTTAATGATTGGTGTATAAGTGCCTCTACATCTCTTCTCTTTGATCGCATCTATAATCTTATCCAAGAACACATTTGGATATGCCCTTCTAAGAAACATATCTTTTAAATTCCTCCATTCATTATTGAAATCATCTTCCCTTGAAATCATTCGTGCTGCCCTCACCAGTTGTCCTTTGACTACTGACTTTTTTTGGAAAATGGGATGGGCACTTGAATAATGCATGAAAGCATTAGAATAAGATGGTTTTCTGTAGATTCTAGTTTCATACTTTTTGTCAGTAATGTTCTTAGTCAGGAGTACATTCAGAAATGAAATTTGTTTCTCTTCAAAATTATATGTAAATTCAAGAAAGTTAGTACTTTCATTGAAGTACTTTACAAGGTCCTTAGCTTGGTCTTCATTTCCTTTGAACAATATAAATATATTGTCTAAATAACGAGTATAATATATTATTTGTGAATTTATATGTTCCTTACTAAATATATAGGACCTTTTCCAGTAGTTCATAACCAAGTTTGCAAAACTTGAACCGCAGGGTGAAGCCACTGCCAGTCCGCTTTTCTGATATTCTTGAAAGTTATATAATTATGTGCTAATACTATACTATATTTAGTAATTCTTCCATTAAGATCAATTCAGATGTAGGTGTACCTTTTTCTTTTAAGTTCAAAATTACCCATTCTACACCTAAATCTTGTGGAATTGAGGTGTAAAGGTCTTTACATCCACTATTAATAGATTATTATATTCTTCAAAATTTATATTATCTTTTCTAAGAAAGATCGGGAATCCTTACTTATACATGTTTCAGAAGTCACATATTTCTTGAGAAGCCCATCAACTACTTTAGCACAAGTATAGGTTGCACTATTCCTACCATTCACAATAGGTCTGAGGGGTGGATCACTCAGATCTTTGTGTATTTTAGGCATGCCAAATATAACTGGAGCAATAGGTGCTGGCATAATCAAATAATTATATAACTCTATATCAATTCTCTGCATTATAAATAAATCATTTATATAGATTTTAATTCTATTGTTAGCCTGGTTATAGTCATTCAAGGACACTTTGTTATAAGATTCAGATGTTAACATTCTTTCAGTTTTATTCTCATAATCTACCTGATCCATGAATACCAGACTCCCACCTTTGTCTGGTTTCATAATACGGACCCTAGCGTCCTTCAAATATTTGATCCAGTCTAATTCTTCATTTGAAAGGTTATTCCTACTTATATTACTTGCCCTCCAATAATCTATGTGCCAAAAATCAAGTTCCCACATTTTCTCAAATATACATAAAGAATTTATATAAAGAATAAAATCACTACACAATTCTTTATATATATTCACCTGACTGTGTGTAACTGCACAAGCTCAGGGTATTGCACTATCAAAATCATTCCCTATAAAGACATCTGTAGGATGGCAGTTCGGTACCCCTGTTGTCTCAAGACAACCTACTATTGGCATTTTGTCTTTCCCACTTACTGACTCCCTCACCTTTTGTTCCCCAAGTTGCCTCCGTGGAAACCTGTATGCCATATGGCCCCACTGGCTGCATTCAAAACATTTAAGCCTAGCTCCTAGAAGTGTACCTGGACTAGTGGCTTCACCTGCTACTAGCATATTCTGTTGGGGCAGTCTGTGCTGCCAACCATGGGTTCCTTTAGACCCATGAGCAGTACTGGGGGTCCCATACCTGTGCAGGGCTGCCCTGCTTGCCAGGTATAAGTCTCCCTTCTTCCCCAACTCATCTGAAGTAGCACATTGTCTATCAGCTAACCAGATCCTCATGTCCTCAGGCAAAGTGCTAAGGGCTTGTTCCCTCACCAAAAGGTCTGCCAGCCCTTCAAAAGTGGTGACCTGACATCCACTTACCCACCTATGGAAATAAGTGCTCAGTTCAGCAACATATTTACACACACACTTTCATTTGCCTTGCATCTATGCTCATGAAACTATTTCCTATACGTTTCAGGTGTTGGCTTAAACAATTCCAACAAGTGATTTTTAACAGCAGTATAATCAAAACATGCAACGTCAAACATTTTTGACAACACAGTTCATAGGTTCATAGGTTCATACTAGGCTATCTGCCCTAGGGCATTTATAAGCCTAGCCAGAGTGTGTGGGGCTTTCACCACCCCTTAGGATGAGAATACTATACCCATTAGTTTACTGTGCCTCTGTTCAGCAGTGACACAGAGATGATTCCCGGGGTAAACCTACGATCTCCCATCCACTCGTCAAGATTTCTCTTGAACAGAGTCAGTGAGGGGCTCTGCCTCACATGGACTGGGATTCTGTTCCATAGTGTAGGGAGTCTCTGGGTGATGAATCTGTCCCTCCAGCACATCCTATTTATATCCGTGTTGAGGTTTAAGTCTCTTGCTCTCGTGGCTCTGGTGGATTTGGATTTTTTGAGGTGGAGCATGTCCATTAATTCCGGGTTGGACATGGCCTTGTATGTCAGGCACAGATCACCTCTGAGCAGACAGTATGCGACTGAATAGAGCTGGAGTTTCTTCAGTCGGGCAGTGTATGACATATGTTTGAGCCCCTTTATCCTTTTGGTGAGGAACTTTTGGAGTCTTTCCAACTGCTGCAGGTGTCGGGTAAGGTACATTCCGAATGGGGTGTTGTACTCAATCATTGGTCTGATAAGTGAAGAGTACAGGGGTACAATGACCTCTCCTGATCTGGATGTGAATCCCTTCATGATTAGGTGGGCAATGTAGAAGGTCTTCCTAACCACTTTGGCAATGTGAGTGTCAAAAGAGAGGTTACTGTCAACTTGGGTCCCCAGGTCCCTGATAACTTCTTCCATGTTTAATGGATTACCACCTATGTGGTAATTAGGGGTTACCTTGTTTTTCCCAAAGGGTATGACTATACATTTTTTGGCATTTAGCTTAAGGCCTTGGCTCTGGCACCAGTTATCCATTTCTATGAGACCTCTCTGGAGGATGTCTGTGCCTGATGGAGTGTCAATTATGGTGCCCAGTTTGCAGTCATCTGCAAATTTTGTCAGCCACAATCCCCATATGTTTGCCTGCACTTCAGAAAAATAAATGCCGAACAAGAGGGGGCCCAGGACTGCGCCCTGTGGGACACCGCTCGTGACCGGCTTAGAGTCTGGCATGGCACCAGCAACTCTAACCCTGTGGGTTCTGTCCTTGAGCCAGTTTGCAACCCATCTTGTGACATATGGGTTTACATCTAAGCTGGTGAGCTTTTCTATGATGCCCGAGTGGGGTATTGTGTCGAACTCTTTTGCTAGGTCAAGGTAGGCTGCGTGAACTGCCTTACCCTCATCAATGGCCTTAGTGACTGTTTTGAAAAAGTCAACCAAGTTCAAGAGGCAGGATCTGCCCTTGACAAAGCCAAATTGGGTAGGATCCAGTGTCTGTAGGTCCCCAATGTCTTTATTTATGAGTTCCATTATGATCCTCTCCATAGCTTTGCAGACAAGGCTCGTCAAGCTTATGGGGCGGTAATTTCCAGGGTCCGTAGAAGCACCGCCTTTGTGGAGTGGGACCACAGTTGCCATATGCCAGTCTTTGGGTACGTATCCTGTAGTAAGGCTAAGATTAAACAGCAGCCTTATGTGTGGGTTTAGTTCCTCATTGAGTTTGTGTAGCACACAGCCGGGGACACCGTCCGGTCCCATTGATGCTGTGTTTTTTGCTTTAGAGAGAGCAGCTCTCACCTGGGCATCTGAGATGTTTGGGAGGCTAGACTCTGGTGGGATAGATATTTCTCCTTTTGGGGAGGAGGGAGGGGAGAAATTTGCACTGAACCTGTCTGCCAGTATGTTGGCAATGTCTGTGGGTTCAGTGATTTTTGTATCATTTTGGACTAATTCTGAGCATATCTGGTAGTTTCCACCCAGGTTTCTAACATAGCTAAAGAAGGCCTTATGATTGTCTTTTGTGTCTTAAGTGATTTTTCTCTCAAAGTTGGCCTTGGATGATTTTATGAGTGATCGTAGTTTTTTGCTAGTATTGATCAGAGATGCCTTCCCTTTTAGGGATTTTGCTCTGTCATGTAGTAGCTTTCTCCTCTTGTTGTAGAGTTTGTTTATGGCTGGGGTCCACCAGACCGGGCGCCTGCCTTTGGTGGAAAGGGTCTTGATTTTATTAGGGATTGCTTGATCCATACATTCCTGGAGGTGCTCGTAGAAGGCATTTGTAAGGGTTTCAGCAGCGTGGGTTGTGGTTTCCACTGGCTCGGGGGCCTTGAAGGATACCACTCCAGTCTTAAGAAGTGTGAAGTTTGCTTTTGAGAAGTTCTTCACTGTAGTCTTTTTTGCTGGGGTTGGGGGCGGGATGTGGATCTCCAGTGAGATTAATTTATGGTCTGATCTCACCAATGAGGGATATACTTCCAGTGTGGAGCATTTTGTCCCCATGTTTGTGTTGATCAGGTCTAGTATATTTTCTCCTCTTGTGGGAATGGTGACTAGTTGTTCCATAGCATTTGAGTTTATGAACTCCAGGAACCTTTGGGCTAGGGTGTTGGGGCTTGAGTAATGTTCCCAGTCTATGTTTGGGTAGTTGAAGTCACCCAATATGATGGTGTTTGGAGAGACATTCATACTCTCCAGTGTCTTCAGGAAGGCTGTGTGGGTTTCCTGAGTTTGAGAGGGTGGTCTGTAGCATGCTACAAACTGTAGGGCAGTTTTACCTATGGTTAATTGCACCTGGATGGTCTCCGATGCTTTGTGCATTGCCACTAACCTGGAAGTGTGGGTATCCTTTATGAATATGGATACTCCCCCTCCTTTTGTGGTTCTGTCCGGATTTTGGGGCCGGAACGCATGATATGAGGTATAACCTGATAGTGCTGGGGTGCTCTCAGGAGCCTTGAACCAGGTTTCAGTCACAGCACAGACATCGATGTTCTCCATACTGAGGAGGGCTTCAAGGGCGTGCATCTTGAGGTTTAGACTTCTGGCATTGAGCAGTATTACCCTTAGTTTTTTTCCATTTTTGTTTTCTAGGGCGGTAGGTTTATCATTTGAGCCTTGCCTAAAAAAGGCACTATGGGGGTGACAAGAGCCTTTGCCAATATCTGGAAGCCCAGGTGTGACAGGTGCAAGCCGTCCCTTGCGAAGCAGCGTGGCTTGTCAAGCATGTCATCCCAGGCAGACAGGCATTGGATCCCCTTAGAATGACACCAGTAATTAAGCCAATTATTAAAGCTGATCATTTTGTCTCTGTATTGTGGCATCATTCTTGGTGAGGGTAGGATACTGCTCAGGGTCAGGGTCATACCGGCCTGGGCTACATAATCTGAGAGCTCCTCTATGTCTCTTTTCATGTAGTCCAGAGAGGTACGTCTCAGGTCGTTCACACCGGCATGGACAATGACTGAGTCATACTTGTACTTGCTGTGGAGTGACCTGAGTGCTTGTGTTATGTGGCAGATTCTAGCGCCCGACAGGCAGCTTACTGTGATCTTTTCCTTGTTCAGTCTGGTGAGTGGGACGTCAGTGTGTCTGACTATGGAGTCACCTATAACAAGTGTGTCTGGCATTGTGTTTGGCCTTAAGGGCTGTGACTGTTTAGCACACTGACTTTGAGAACTATGTGTTGCATGTCTTATGTCTTGAGGTGGCAGTTGCTTGGGTGTCTGCTTTGGAGGCCTCTGTAGTTTTGGTAGATTTTTGATCAGTGCCTCCGAGTATGTCTTTGTGTGTTTATGTGTTTGTTTTGCAGTTGTGATAGTTCTATGTGAAACTGGGTTTGTGGTGTGCATGGTTTCCTTCTCCTCCTGTCTGGTCTTGCCAGTCCTGAGTTGAGAGAGCTCAGCCTCCAGTTTGGCTATATAGTTGCATCTCTCACATGTATTTGTGTTTTGTGGGAGAAGGAGTGGGTTGTCTGTGTACATGAGGCAATTGTAACATTGCCTCAAGATGCCAAGATTCATCAGCTGAACAGGAGAGGACGCTAGCAACTGACCCTTCGACATGCTAGAAAAAGTGAAAAAGTTTGAGTCAGAAGGGACCTATAGGGAAATGGGTACTCAAGGGGATTCTAGGCTAATGTAGTACTTTGTTTAGTATATAAGTACTTTACCTATATAAAAATGCTTTAGGAGCAAGTGCTGAGCTTTTGAGATAGAGAATAGACTGTTTAGATTGCAAGTAGAGAAGTTCTAAGGGAAAAATTGAAGAGCAGACTTTACGGAGCCAGAAATAGTTTAACCTTGTTTAACCGGCACTGCCCGATGGTGCTCTATGGGCAACTCCACGCTAAATCACGCAAAAGCGCGCTAAAGCGGGCTTTATAGCAGGGGGTTGAAAAGAGCTAGGAATTGACCCAAAATGGCCAATAGACTACAATTTTCTGGCTGGAACCACTGCTCTAGGGACAAATAGGCTGCTCAGTGCTCCCCACTCCCACTGGTGAACAAAGAAGCTTCCCTTTATCCAAATAAGGATAGGGAATAGCACAGGAACCAAGCCAAAGCCCAGAGATCAGCAAACTCTAAAGACTGGACTATTCTAGTTCAGTAAGGTGGGAAAACAAGATATTTTTTTGCAGAAAACAGAGGAAAAACAGACAGTAAATGCTATAAATGCTTTTAAACGGCTAGCGCACTTGAGTGTGTTAGCCTACAGGTAAAATTAAGCAACAAATAACTTTTTAAAAGTGCAAAACAGTTAATCAACACAAAAACAGTTTAAATAGAATGCAGAGCTGTATAAACAGGCGAAAATGCAGTCGCTAAGCAGTAAATAATCAAAAAGCCAGAAAAAATACTTAAATCAGTTATAGCAAATACAGTTATAACAAATGCTCTGAAATATACTGTATGTTTCCAAAATGTTTGAGAAGAACAGTCAGAACACAAGAAGGTTCAGGCGAAAGAGAGAAAAAAAAAGTTTTGTTTTACTCTTTGAAAGGGAAAAAGGAGGAACAGAAGGCCTTATCAAATGTTCTCTCTGTATTAGGCAGAATGAGCTAATGACACTAGACTGGGAGGTGTGTCACAGTAGGGGCGGGCAACTGCAAAGCCACCAAGTATATGAGCAAGACACCAACAGGGAGGGAGGGTAGGACAAAATAGCCTACAGACAGCAAGCACTAGAGAGACAAATGAAAGTTTTTAAACAGATAAGGATTTGTGTAGATACTGAATAGACAAAGTGCTTTATATATATTAAATTTTAAAAACAGTAATCTGTAAAAATAATCAAAAAAAAATCAAGGTACTTATATTTTGAGCTCAGTTGCAGTCAACAACTTCTCCAGTCTGCACTGTGTGCAAAGACAGAAAGCCTATCAAAGTTAGGGCTTAAAAACCAGAACAGCTTCTTTTTTTTTTTTTTTACAAGAACACAAAAGAACCAGCCCCCACTAGCCAAAAGATAATTACACAGAGGAAATGTTTCAGTTTACACAATAGCCTACAGACAGCAAGCACTAGAGAGACAAACGAAAGTTTTTAAACAGATAAGGATTTGTGAAGATACTGAATAGACAAAGTGCTTTAAATATATTAAATTTTAAAAACAGTAATCTGTAAAAATAATCAAAAAAAAAAAATCAAGATACTTATATTTTGAGCTCAGTTGCGGTCAACAACTTCTCCAGTCTGCACTTTTGTGTAAAGACAGAAACCCTATCAAAGTTAGGGCTTAAAAACCAGAACAGCTTCTTTTTTTTTTTTTTTACAAGAACACAAAAGAACCAGCCCCCACTAGCCAAAAGATAATTACACAGAGGAAATGTTTCAGTTTACACAATAGCCTACAGACAGCAAGCACTAGAGAGACAAATGAATTTTTTTAAACAGATAAGGATTTGTGAAGATACTGAATAGACAAAGTGCTTTATATATATTAAATTTTAAAAACAGTAATCTGTAAAAATAATCAAAAAAAAATCAAGATACTTATATTTTGAGCTCAGTTGCGGTCAACAACTTCTCCAGTCTGCACAGCTTTACCATGGAGTAAGGGGGTCAGGAACTGTACCCAGAGTCTTCGGTCAACACTATACTGTTTGCATACCCTTTCAAACATGAATGAAACTATCAAAATGATCCCCCTCTTTAAATTGCGGAAGAAATTTACTGACCTTATGTGCTTCTGGGGTCCAGTTACTCCCTTCCCCATTAACTCATTGACTCTGGCAAAGAGTCAGCATTTCCCTCTCATGCCTCCTCTGCCACTTCTTTTCCTCGGCTTCTATCTCCAAACGCCTGGCCTCCAACTCAAGTCTCTTTAGCTCCAGATGGATTTTTAAGTCATCTGCAGAAAGGATGGGCTCTCCAATCTCCAAGGGTATTATATCTCCACTGCCAGTCTGATTGTCCTCCTGGTTGCTGTTTTCTGATGCAGCTGTAACCAAGGCTGCAATCAGGTCTGCCTTAGTCAGGTTTACATGTACCAGTCCTCTAGCCTGGCATATCTCTGCCAGCTGGCTCCTTGTCCGCTTTCCATACTACTCTGCTGACATGCTGCCTGCTCACCCTGACTAAAAAAGCTAACAAAAGAAATAAAACAATTTTGATCTGAACTCTTGAGTATTCGCTGCATAGCTGATTTAGAGTACAAAACACCTTCAAAGCTCACTGTACACAAGCTACAGGAATTCAGTCTACCCACACCACTACAAGCCAACTAGTATTTGCCAACCAATTAATATGTGGTGTGGATATCCCACCACTGCCAAACAATTAATATGTGACGCCCATAAAATATTGCAAAATAAATTCCAATCCCTCCACACCACACCTTCCAGAGACCTCAACCTCATTACCACAATCAACAGAACATGCTGAAGGGACAGGTTCATAACCCAGGGACTGCCCATGCTATGGAATATAATTCCCATACATGTCAAGCAGAGCACCTCACTGGCCCTCTTCAAGAGAAATCTTGATGAGTGGATGGGAAATAGAAAATTCACCTCGGGAATCACTCCAGTGGCTCTACTCAACAGAGATACTAGAAACTAAGGTTGAGTAGGACGATGCCAGGGTAATCCTATGGGCTAGGCTTGTAAAGGCTCAAGGGCCATTAGCCTACTACACACCTATTAACCTATGAACCTATGTTAAATTCACATGCTATAGTGATAAATACATTAGACAAATCAATGTAGGCTGCATGGGTAGCTAAAATTTCACCTAGGGTCATTGTCACAGTTTTAAATAATTATGAGGTTAAACACACAAAGTCTTCCTTTAACAAAACCATACTGGGTTAGCTAATAAAGAAAGGATTTCCTACATCTGTCTGAATAAGTCCAGTTATGAATCTCTGTCCACCACCTTGCATAATATGCTTGTGAGACTGATTGGTCTGTAATTATAAGGATCCGTGGAAGGGAAATCTTCGTGGCTGGACACTATAACAGCCTGCTTCCAGATCTAGATATAAAAAACATAACCAATTTTAATGTACTATGAAGAATGTGCTTAAAAGGAGATGAGGTAATTTTGACTGCATAAATTATTCCTCCTGGTTTCCTATCTGTATCCATAGAATTTGTCTTTTTGACCATACAGAGTTGATCATTTTGGATGTAATTTTAGGTAGGATCATGTTTTAAGGGAGAAAGAATGGATAGGGTTCTCCTGCGAGCTTGAAATTTGTTTCAACTCTGTATGCCAGTGTGTTATTCAGTTGATACCATTTTGTAGTTGCACACTGCATTCTTGTTATTTCTCCTTCATTTTTTAGATGTTGCTGTAGAAGGCTTTATTAAAGCCACCTATGGCAAGTTTTACTTTGACTGCATCATTAATTATTTTTGTGGGCTCCCTTTTGAACAGAGCTGACCTTAACTTTATTGTGTCAGGATGGGAGATATCTGAAGGCTTTGTAAGCTTGTTCCTTTCAGTTTAATAATTTGCTGATTTTCTAACTCTATAATTTAGACTTTGTACAGAATTTTTCACACTATTCATGACTCACTTTATCAAATTCTATCGGGCTAGGCTGGCAGCCTTCACATTTCTCCCCCCTGGAGAACTCAAACTAGTTTTTCAAGTCACCCTTGAGAAATGCTGCTTGAGAGGGTTAAGTCTATCTGAGTATATCTTACACCATTCCTTGTCTTGAGAGCCCATCTGCATTGGCATTGCTAATCCCACTGTGGTGCTGCACTAACATATCATATGATTGCAACCCTAGGCTCCATCTTAGCAACTTGGCATTTTGCTAGCTGTCTCTGTTTGACCATATTAGGGGGGTGTGATCTGTCATAGCAGTGAATTTCCTTCCATACAGATAAGGCTGAAGTTTCTGCAGTGCCCACACTATGGCTAGACATTCCTTTTCTACAGCTGCATAGCATTCCTCCCTGGGTTGGAGCCTACGACTGAGATAAACCACTGGGTGCTCTTCCCCCTCTGAAGAAATCTGGCTAACTACAGCCCCCACTCCATGGTTTAAAGCATCCATCTGTACAACAAATTCTTTGCTGTAATCTGGACTAGCTAACACATGGGGTCCTCCCAAAGCTTCTTTAAGCTTGTGGAATGCCTGCTCACATGCTGTAGTCCACACTACCTTATCTGGCCTATTCTTCCTTGTCAGATCTGTAAGGGGAGCAGCTTTGGTACCATAACTGGGGCCGAACTTTCTGTACTACCCTGCTGTCCCTAAAAATGCTCTCACCTGCTTTTTAGTAACAGGTGCAAGCCATGCCTGAATGGCTTCCACTTTGGCAGGTTCTGGCCTTATCTTACCACTCCCCACTCTATGCTCTAGGTAGGAGACCTCTGACATACTCACCTGACATTTCTCGGCTTAATGGTCAACTGTGCCCTCTGTAGTCTGCCCAGCACCTCCCTGACATGCTGAAGGTAATCTGGCCAGGAATGGCTGTAGATGGCAATATCATCTAGGTAAGCAAGGGCAAACCCTACTGCTCCTGCTAAGATATGATCTACCAGCCTCTGGAAAGTTGCTGGGGCATTCTTCATCCCAAAGGGCATCTTTGTGAACTCATACAAGCCAAAAGGAGTCACAAAGGCTGACTTCTCTCTAGCACTGGAAGTCACAGGCACCTGCCAGCAACACTTGGTAACATTAATGGTTGCAAGATACATAGCTACACCCAGCTGCTCTAGGGCCTCATCTGTCCTAGGTAGGGGTGAGCATCTGACTCTGTGTGACTATTTAATTTCCTATAGTCCGCACAGAACCTGGTGCTGCCATCCTTCTTTGGCAACAGCACCACTGGGGAGGCCCAGGGACTGTTGGACTCTTGAATCACCCCTACTTACAACATCTCCTGTACCTTCTCCCTCAGAGTCTGTTTGACTCTATCAGGCACTCTGTAAGGGGCCTGCCTAATAGGCCTTTAGGGTCCTGTATCCACCTGGTGCTGTCCCAGGTGGGTGCACCCTAGTTTCCCAGTGAACATGTCCCCAAATTCCTGCAACACTGCTCAGATTTCTCGTACCTGGGTAGGAGATAGCTGCTGGGACATTGGTACCCCTTCCACTAAGGTGTCAGCCCACGCCTCACTGAGAAGATCAGTCCCCAGATCTCCCTCAGACTCTTCCTGCAATCCACTGCAAATGCTCAGGAAAAGGGCCTCCCTTTCATGGTAATGTTTCATCATGTTAACATGGTACAATTTGTGCCCCTGTCTTCTGCCTAGCAGTTCTACCATGTACTTAACATCACTTACCTTTCTTACCACCTTGTAGGGTCCCTCCCAAGCTGCTTGCAGCTTTTTGTGTCTGACAGGAATGAGAACCATTACCTGCTGTCCCACAACATACTCTCTACCTTGAGCATTCCTGTCATACCACACATTCTTCTGTTGTTGTCCTTCTGCCAGGTTCTCCTGGGCCATGCCCATGAGTTCCCTGAGCCTTGTCCTGAGGTTTAGGTAGTATCCCACAACAGACTCCTTGTGAGACGCCCACTCACCTTCCCACTCATCTCGAATTAAATCTAGAGGTGCCCTCACCCTATGCCCATACAGCAACTCAAAGAAAAAACTATGGATTCCTGGGGAACCTCTCTATAAGCAAACAACAGATGGGACAAATATTTCTCCCACTCCCTCTTAAACTGATCTGAAAATGCCCGTAGCATGAACTTGATTGTAGAGTTTAACCTCTTGACAAGACCATTAGTCTGGGGATGGTAGTGGGTGGTCTTCATGTGCTTCACCCCACAGGACTTCCATAGACAAGCCAGCAGGTCTGACATGAAATTGGCACCTCTGTCAGTCAGTATTTCTTTTGGAAACCTACCCTGCTGAAAATCTCTAACAAAGCATTTGCCACCTTATCTGACTCAATGGGGGACAAAGCCACTGCCTCAGGGTATCATGTGCCATAATCCATTACCACTAGGATATACTTTTTCCCTGTGGAACTTGGGGTATTCAGAGTACCCACAATATCTATAGCTACCCTCTGAAATGGCTCCTCAATCACAGGCAAAGGCATCAAGGGAGCTCTCACCTTGTCTCCTGCCTTGCCTACCTTTTGGCGCTGCTCACAGGTCCTGCAGTACCCTGTTACATCTCTGGAAATTCCAGGCCAATAGACGTTCTGCATAATACTCCTCTTTGTATGTTTTATGCCCATATGACCTTGCAAAGGGAATATCATGGGTTATGGCTAGAAGCGTCAGAAGGCAGGCTGTAGGCACTACCAACTGCTGTACTCTCTCTTACCTTCTAGCCCTCGCTCAGGGGTCCACTCTCTGTATAGTAACACTTTGTGCCAGTATACAAATTCCCCCTTTCCTTGAGAATCAGGTACCTCCTTAGCTAACTGCCTCAAGCCTTGAAATACAGGGTCTGAGAGCTGAGCCTGTCTCAACTCTCTCCTTGTAACCCTTCCCAGCTCCCCTTCCACAGGAAGCCTGGCATCCTCTGACAGTGGTGCCTCACTGTCAGCCTGGGTACTACTACTCACCTCTGCCTTTGCAGTCACTATCTCCAAGGGACCATCAGTACCCACAAACAGCTGTGGCTCACATTCAGTCTCAATCCTACAGAGTAGCTCCCTCCCTGAAGTAACAACCTCACCAGTCCTGGCTGCAAGTATGCAGTCTGTCTGGGTCTCCCCCAGGCTACCAGACCCACATGCTTGTCTCCTAGCCTAACTGCGTGTAACTGCACAAGCTCAGGGTACTGCACTATCAAAATCATTCCCTATAAGGACATCTGCAAGATGGTAGTTTGGTATCCCTGCTGTCTCAAGACAACCTACTATTGGCATTTTGTCTTTCCCATTTACTTTCTCCCTCACCTTTTGTTCCCCACCTTGCCTCCGTGGACACCTGTATGCCATATGGACCCACTGGTTGCATTCAAAACATTTAAGCCTAGCTCCTAGAAGTGTACCTGGACTAGTGGCTTCCCCTGCTACTAGCATATTCTGTTGGGGCAGTCTGTGCTGCCAACCATGGGTTCCTTTAGACCCATGAGCAGTACTGGGGGTCCCATACTTGTGCAGGGCTGCCCTGCTTGCCAGGTATAGATCTCCCTTCTTCCCCAACTCATCTGAAGTAGCACATTGTCTATCAGCTAACCAGATCCTCATGTCCTCAGGCAAAGTGCTAAGGGCTTGTTCCTTCACCAAAAGGTCTGCCAGCCCTTCAAAAGTGGTGACCTGACTGTTAGATTTTATTAATATTAGTCTGAAATTAATTATGTTGTAAATATGCTGAAAGAAAAGGCTTGCTTAAATGCAGAAACAGAGTTTAGTAATATGTGATCAGCAGTCATACTAAATGACCATGGCTTGGAAAAGGAATCTGCTGAATGGACATTTTTCCCTTACAGACTTAAAAACAGGATGTATGCAAGAGCAAAAATACAAAATCTGCTTTTAAAGAATGGACATTTTTCCCTCACAGACTTAAAAACAGGATGTATGCAAGAGCAAAAATGCAAAATCTGCTTTTAAAGAACACTGACATGTTTTTCTGCATATAAAAGATGGACACAATATGTTTCCTAAAATAACAGGATGGACACAATATGTTTCCTAAAACAACAGGATATGTTTACAATGTGTTTCCTCAAAAATATGTTTTTCTGCATGGAAAACAGGATATGCTTATCAGCATTGGCACAAGAACATATGTTCCTATACACAGATCCAAATAGAATACAGGACAATGTGTTTCCTCAAAAATATGTTTTTCTACATGGACATCAGGACACTGTTACAGGATATTCACACTGTCAGAAAAGCTGGTCTCTTACAAGACATTGTTAAACAAGGAAGCTTAGTATTGTTTCTACAGGATAAGCAATTCTCCAAAATAGAACAGCAAGAGGACTAAAACTGTATATAAAGAGCTGTGTAAATCCAGTTATGTTAGAGGTATGGTGGGGACTCATTTGTCCTAAGGTAAATGTTATATCTCTCACATCATCTGTACTATATGAGAAATAAAGTTGGAACAGTACTTTTAAGCTGCAACGTGGTTCTGTTTGGTTTATTATAAAAAGTTATTTGTTACTGCTCTCTAAAGTTGCTGCTGCAAAGTATATTGTCTCATCAGTGTATATTCTGCAAGTTTCTGTATGCAGCAGACTGTGAAGGCAAATATAACCAGACTTTGAATTTTAGCAGAATCCAGCCAGCAAGACTGAGTGTCTTAAGAACACTTCAAATCCATCCCACAGCAAACAGCAAGTAAGCTCCAGTAAGCAGAGCACCATGTAATTTTTTCAATGGCGATGTAATTTTTTCAATGGCAAGCTAGCCTGCATCTGAACCTACAATCTGCATTCAAACACAGGAGGAGTGATGGTAAGCCCTGCAGAGGGTCACTTCAGTCAAATTGCAGTAACTAACATTTGTACGTATGTGTAAATCCTAAACAGAAGTATTCCAGTTTATGCAGCTTGCAGTAGTAAAGTTTTTTAGACGTCTAAAATCCGGAGTGAGACTAGTTCAAGAAATTTGCAGTGCCATAAATTATTTAAGAAAAGGTGAATGTCCACTAGCACAGTAGTCCACTGCCTGTTGTGCTTCACCAGCTTCTCAAGTGACTCTGAAAAATTTCTAGCCATCTGCAATAGCAGCCTGATCACCTGTTTTCTTGCTAACTGGTAAGACTTTTTTCTCTGTCACATATTTAGTGTGGATGATGTTAACAGTTTGTATATTCTTACATGGTTTGTATATTCTTAGACAGTTTTTTATTAGATAGTATGAATATTATTTATAATTCATGCAGGAGTAAACCAAACTTTAGTAAATTGCTATGTTGGTATACACAGCACATTAGTAAATGTAAAACCTTATTAGGGCAGGTTGATAGTAAGGCATTATGCAAATGTATTACAATATTTGACTGGTATCTCAAAGAAAACCATGTGAAAAATGACAAATGTTTAGTGTGTGCTTCAACAAAAACTACATTTTGTGTATTAAAGTTCTGAATTTTAAAAAGAAAATCACAGATGGTATTAGTCAAACAGTTTTTGTAAAATTAATGGCGGGACAGTTAAATAGTTAAAAAGATAAAAAAATAAAAAAAAATATGCTGAATCCATGTAAGGTAATTGTAAAATAATGTCTATTTATGTTGTATAAATGCATAGTTATGCAAATCACAATCACATTAAAGGAAAAATGCCAAAAGAATTAATTATAGTTTACAGAGTATGAAATGTGAACTCAGACCTTCCTAGACTGAATGAATAGTTACAGGAAATGTTGAAAAGATAATATAAACAACAAGACTGATTGCCAGGCAAGTAGCTTGAGTTTTTCTAAAGCATCATTGTTATTAAAACATAATTGTTAAAATGTTTACAGGCAACACTATTTGGTAATTGTAATAAAATGCCACAATTGTGCATAGATGTCACTTATAATCTGTTTGCAAGTAAATGTTAAAAGAACAAAAAAAAACTCAGTTGCATCAAGTACATCCAGCAAATGGGCTATAGTATATATACAGTTCAAATCAATTGTGCAGGAGGGTGTAAATACCTACTAGAGGTAATATACAGTGAAAGCTTTATTTAGTAACCTAATAAAATAAATGTATAACCAAAGTGTTGGGCTGACATACATTCTATTCTCACAGCATAGGGCAGGTAAACAGTGCTGAAGTACTACAGGGGGAGGGGTACTTTCTCAGTTTTACACTGACTGTATAAGGGGGAGGGGCACTTTCTCAGTTTTACACTGACTGTATAAGCAGTACTGCACAAAAGCTACAGAAAAAATAAACAACAAGAGACTGAAATAAAGCTACAGAAAAAATAAACAACAAGGGTCTGAAATAAAGCTACAGAAAAAAATAAACAATAAGGGTCTAAAATAAAGCTACAGGAAGAAATATCTCATTCCTTCTTGATAATACTCTTTTATGGGGGGAAACCAGGTATTAGTGTATTAGAAATACTGGTAAACTGGATTAAACCTCACAGGATAAGATATTTTACAAGTTGTTAATAGCTATCATAATGGTCATTATTGTATTGTTTAGAATTAAATTGTATTTACAACCTGTTAAATTGTAAAGCTATACAAGAGATGGGTTAAAAAACAAGAGATGATTTAAAATTGATTACAGCTATACAAAAGAGAGTAAAGACGTAAAAAATTGAACAAGATTGGTCACCATTTTTAATATGTTTTTGGCAAAACAATGTTGGTATAAAAAAGCATCAATGTTTCTAATTGCTGAGTATGTAGTTTAAAATAACAGGACATATGGATTTGGTATCAGTTCCACTAGATATTTCTAAAGAGACAAACATTTTCCAAAATTTTGCTTAATATTAATGTTATTAAATTTGTAAGATTAGACTAAATGTACTTTACAGTCTTTGTATGTACAAATGTAGAAAATTTCAGTACAAATGATAGTCTTTGTATGTACAAATGTAGAAAATTTCAGTACAAATGATAGTCTTTGTATGTACAAATGCAGAAAAATTCAGTACAAATGAAATTAATGTCTAGTAATGAATATGTGTGAAAAAAACATATTTAAAGAAAACAATGGGTCCAGGGTACCTACTAAATTAAAATGCATAAATAGCAAACAGTCTGTGTAAATACATAATGTACAGGATACATCGTAATAAGTTCAAAAGTAATTTGTCAAGTTGTAATATCACTGGTTTTACCCCAGTAAAATAATTGCTTTCAAATATTTATTATCTAAGCCCAGTTCAGTATTTTACCAATATGTTAATGAGCAGTTCGAAGCCATGATCACAATGTTATGGTTAAAATGACATTGAAACTGTATATTTTCAGAAGTGTATAAATGCTTGCAGAAGCACATGGTTCTAATCTCTTATAGTTAATTCAACAGTTGCAAAGAGTTAATGAAACAGTTCTAAGTCATAAATTAAATTCTGTGATTGCAAAAGAATAAATTGATCATGTTAAAAAAAATAACATTAAAGGAGACACAGCTCATAATTGATAAAATATTTTCACAGAATGGTCTGCAAAAGAAAAAGTTTGAACTACATTCAGTTTTGGTAGTAATACTTAATATCATTGTATTAACTATGTAAAATTGCATTTTGACTTGTACCAATAGAAGACTATAGGTTTGTTTCTTAATGTGTTTTCTATATAAAATGTTTTGAGTATGTTTAAAAACAGAGGGAATTGTTAGATTTTATTAATATTAGTCTGAAATTAATTATGTTGTAAATATGCTGAAAGAAAAGGCTTGCTTAAATGCAGAAACAGAGTTTAGTAATATGTGATCAGCAGTCATACTAAATGACCATGGCTTGGAAAAGGAATCTGCTGAATGGACATTTTTCCCTAACAGAATTAAAAACAGGATGTATGCAAGAGCAAAAATACAAAATCTGCTTTTAAAGAATGGACATTTTTCCCTTACAGACTTAAAAACAGGATGTATGCAAGAGCAAAAATGTAAGATCTGCTTTTAAAGAACACTGACATGTTTTTCTGCATATAAAAGATGGACACAATATGTTTCCTAAAATAACAGGATGGACACAATATGTTTCCTAAAACAACAGGATATGTTTACAATGTGTTTCCTCAAAAATATGTTTTTCTGCATGGAAAACAGGATATGCTTATCAGCATTGGCACAAGAACATATGTTCCTATACACAGATCCAAATAGAATACAGGACAATGTGTTTCCTCAAAAATATGTTTTTCTACATGGACATCAGGACACTGTTACAGGATATTCACACTGTCAGAAAAGCTGGTCTCTTACAAGACATTGTTAAACAAGGAAGCTTAGTATTGTTTCTACAGGATAAGCAATTCTCCAAAATAGAACAGCAAGAGGACTAAAACTGTATATAAAGAGCTGTATAAATCCAGTTATGTTAGAGGTATGGTGGGGACTCATTTGTCCTAAGGTAAATGTTATATCTCTCACATCATCTGTACTATATGAGAAGTAAAGTTGGAACAGTACTTTTAAGCTGCAACGTGGTTCCGTTTGGTTTATTATAAAAAGTTATTTGTTACTGCTCTCTAAAGTTGCTGCTGCAAAGTATATTGTCTCATCAGTGTATATTCTGCAAGTTTCTGTATGCAACAGACTGTGAATGCAAATATAACCAGACTTTGAATTTTAGCAGAATCCAGCCAGCAAGACTGAGTGTCTTAAGAACACTTCAAATCCATCCCACAGCAAACAGCAAGTAAGCTCCAGTAAGCAGAGCTCCATATAATTTTTTCACTGACATCCACTCACCCACCTATGGAAATAAGTGCTCAATTCAGCAACACATTCACACACAGTTTCATTTGCCTTGCATCTATGCTCAAGAAACTTTTTCCTATACGTTTCAGGTGTTAGCTTAAACAATTCCAACAAGTGATTTTTAACAGCAGTATAATCAAAACATGCAACATCAAACGTTTTTGACAACACAGTTACAGCTTTACCATGGAGTAAGGGGGTCAGGAACCGTACCCAGAGCCTTCGGTCAACACTATACTGTTTGCATACCCTCTCAAACATATGAATGAAACTTTCAAAATTATCCCCCTCTTTAAATTGTGGAAGAAATTTACTGACCTTTTGTGCTTCTGGGGTCCAGTTACTCCCTTCCTCATTACCTCATTGACTCTGGCAAAGAGTCAGCATTTCCCTCTCATGCCTCCTCTGCCACTTTTTTTCCTCGGCTTCTATCTCCAAACGCCTGGCCTCCAATTCAAGTCTCTTTAGCTCCAGATGGATTTTTAAGTCATCTGCAGAAAAGTTGAGCTGTCCATTCTCCGAGGGTATTATATCTCCACTGCCAGTCTGATTGTCCTCCTGGTTGATGTTTTCTGATGCAGCTGTAACCAAGGCTGCAATCAGGTCTACCTTAGTCAGGTTTTCATGCACCAGTCCCCTAGTCTGGCACATCTTTGCCAGCTGGTTCCTTGTCAGCTTTCCATATTACTCTGCTGACATGCTGCCTGCTCACCCTGACTAAATAAGCTAACAAAAGAAATAAAACAATTGGGATCTGAACTCTGAGTATTCACTGCATAGCTGATTTAGAGTACAAAACACATTCAAAGCTCACTGTACACAAGCTACAGGAATTCACTCTACCCACACCACTACAAGCCAACTAGTATTTGCCAACCAATTAATATGTGGTGTGGATATCCCACCACTGCCAAACAATTAGAATGTGACATCCGTAAAATATTACTAAAGAAATCCCAATTCCCCTGCACCACACACTCCAGAGACCTCAACCTCATTACCACAATCAACAGAGCATGCTGAAGGGACAGGTTCATAACCCAGTGACTGCCCATGCTATGGAATAGATTTCCCATACATGTCAAGCAGAGCACCTCACTGGCCTTCTTCAAGAGAAATCTTGATGAATGGATGGGAAATAGAAAATTCACCCAGTGGCTCTACTCAGCAGAGGCACTAGGAACTAAGGTCGGGTGGGACGATGCCAGGGTAATCCTATGGGCTAGGCTTGTAAAGGCTCCAGGGCCATTAGCCTACTACACACCTATTAACCTATGAACCTATGTATAATTCACAGGATATAGTGGTAAATTCATTAGCCAAATCAATGTAGGCTGCATGGGTAGCTAAACTTTCATCTAGGGTCATTGTCACAGTTTTAAATAATTATGAGGTTAAACACACAAAGTCTTCCTTTAATAAAACCATACCAGGTTAGCTAATAAAGAAAGGGTTTCCTACATCTGTCTGAATAAGTCCAGTTATGATTCTATGTCCACCACCTTGCATAAGATGCTTGTGAGACTGATTGGTCTGTAATTATAAGGATCTGTGGAAGGGCATTCTTTGTGGCTGGACATCATAACAGCCTGCTTCCAGATCTAGATATAAAAAAACATAAATCAATTTTAATGTACTATGAAGAATGTGCTTAAAAGGACATGAGGTAATTTTGACTGCATAAATTACTCCTCCTGGTTTCCCATCAGTATCCATAGAACTTGTCTTTTTGAGCATACAGATTTGATAATTTTGGATGTAATTTTAGGTAGGATCATGTTTCAGGGGAGAAAGAATGTTTATGGTTCTCCTGCAAGCATGAAATTTCTTTTAACTTTGTATGCCAGTGTGTTAACTATTCTGTTGATACCATTTTGTAGTTGCACACTGCATTCTTGTTATTTCTCCTTCATTTTTTAGATGTTGTTGTAGAAGGCTTTATTAAGGTCACCTATGGCAAGTTATACTTTGACTACATCCTTAATTATTTATGTGGGCTCCATTTTGAACAAAGCTGACCTTAACTTTATTGTGTCAGGATGGGAGATATCTGAAGGCTTTGTAAGCTCTTTCCTTTCAGTTTAATAATTTGTTGGTTTTCTAACTCTATAATTTAGACTTTGTACAGATATTTCCATACTATTCATGACTCACTTTATAAAATTTTATCTGGCTAGGCTGGCAGCCTTCACATTTCTCCCCCCTGCAGAACTCAAGCTAGTATTTCAAGTGACCCTTGAGAAATGCTGCTTAAGAGGGATAGGTCTATCTGAGTATACCTTACCCCATTCTCTGTCTTGAGAGCCCATCTGCATTGGCATTGCTAATCCCACTGCGTGATGCAGTAACATATCATATGCTTGCAACCCTAGGCTCCATCTTAGAAACTTGGCATTTTGCTGGCTGGCTCTGTTTTACCATGTTAGGAGGGTGTGGTCTGTCATAGCAGTGAATTTCCTTCCATACAGATAAAGCTGAAGTTTCTGCAGTGCCCACATTATGGCTAGACATTCCTTTTCTACAGCTGCATAGCATTCCTCCCTGGGTTAGAGTCTACGACTGAGATAAACCACTGGGTGCTCTTCCTCCTCTGAAGAAATCTGGCTAACTACAGCCCCCACCCCATGGTTTGACGCATCCACTTGCACAACAAATTATTTGCTGTAATCTGGATTTGCTAACACAGGGGATCCTCCCAAAGCTTCTTTAAGCTTCTGGAATGCATGCTCACATGCTGTGGTCCACACTACCTTATATGGCCTGTTCTTCCTTGTCAGGTTTGTGGGGTGAGCAGCTATGGTACCATAACTGGGGACAAACTTTCTGTAATATCCTACTGTCCCTAAAAATGCTCTCACCTGCTTTTTAGTAACAGGTGCAGGCCATGCCTGAATGGCTTCCACTTTGGCAGGTTCTGGCCTTATCTTTCCACTCCCCACTCTATGCCCTAGGTAGGAGAACTCTGCCATACCCACCTGACATTTGCTCGGCTTAATGGTCAACCCTGCCCTCTGTAGTCTGCCCAGCACCTCCCTGACATGCTGAAGGTGCTCTGGCCAGGAATGGCTGTAGATGGCAATATCTAGGTAAGCAAGGGCAAACCCTCCTGATCCTGCTAAGATATGATCTACCAGCCTCTGGAAGTTACTGGGGCATTCTTCATCCCAAAGGGCATCTTTGTGAACTCCTACAAGCCAAAAGGAGTCACAAAGGCTGACTTCTCTCTAGTACTGGAAGTCAAGGACACCTGCCAGTAACCCTTGGTAAGATCAATGGTTGAAAGATACTTAGCCCCCCCCCCCAGCTGCTCTAGGGCCTCATCTGACCTAGGCATGGGGTAAGCATCTGACTCTGTGTGACTCTTTAATTTCCTGCAGTCCACACAGAACCTGGTGCTGCCATTCTTCTTTGGCACCAGCACCACTGTGAAGGCCCAGGGACTGCTGGACTCTTGAATCACCCCTAGTTCCAACATCTCCTGTACCTCCTCCCTCAGAGTCTGTTTGACTCTCTCAGGCACTCTATAAGGCACCTGCCTAATAGGCCTTTGTGGTCCTGTATCCACCTGGTGCTGTCCCAGGTGGGTGCACCCTGGTTTCCCCGTGAACATGTCCCCAAATTCCTGCAACACTGCTTGGATTTCTCAAACCTGGGTAGGAGATAGCTGCTGGGACAGTCCTTCCCCTTCCACTGAGGTGTCAGCCCGAGCCTCACTGAGGAGATCAGTCCCCAGATCTCCTTCAGACTCCTCCTGCAATCCACTGCAAATGCTCAGTACAAGGGCCTCCCTTTCATGGCAATGTTTCATCATGTTAACATGGTACAGTTTGTGCCCCTGCCTTCTGCCTAGCAGTATCACCATGTAATTAACATCACTTACTTTTCTTACCACCTTCTAGGGTCCCTCCCAAGCTGCTTGCAGCTTGTTGTGTCTGACAGGAATGAGAACCATTACCTGCTGCCCCACAGCATACTCTCCACCTCGAGCATTCCTGTCATACCACACATTTTTCCATTATTGGGCTTCTGCCAAGTTCTCCTGGGTCAAGCCCATGAGTTCCCTGAGCCTTCTCCTGAGGTTTAGGACGTATGCCACAACAGACTCCTTGTGAGACTCGCACTCACCTTTCCCCTCATCTTGAATTAAATCTAGAGATCCCCTCACCCTATGACAATACAGCAACTCAAATGGGGAAATCCTGTGGATTCCTGGGGAACCTCTCTGTAAGCAAACAACAGATGGGACAAATTTTTCTCCCAATCCCTCTTAAACTGATCTGCAAATGCCCATAGCAAAGACTTGATTGTAGAGTTTAACCTCTCAGCTAGATACTGTAGTATTTGAGGTAAATTCAGTTTTCCAGGATCCTGACCATTTTTCTCATTCCAGACACAAAACTGTTTCTATTTTGTGGAGTAAGCTTTTCTAGTTGATGGCCTTCTAGCCTCCAAAATGACATCCTGCACCTCCTTGGAGAGTTGGGTCTGTTGTGATGCTAAGGAATCTTCCATGCGGCTAGACTGAGTGTTTTTAGCTGGCTGTGAAGAGTTTTGAAGCTGTGCTGAGTCAGGAGAAGAGGCATTAGAGGCAGGGTCCATGGTGGGGAATGCGTCAGGCTCCTCAGGAGTGGGTACCAGTGTTGTCTTGGCCAGTCTGGAGCAATGAGAATCATCTTTGGTCTGTCTGCTCTGGTTTTCAATAGAACTTTGGGCAGCAGATGAAGAGGTGGGAAGGCATAAACTGTCATTGATGTCCAACTGAAAGAGAGAGAGCGTCCACTCTCCAGGCCTGTGGATGAAAAGTCCTTGAACAGAATTTTGTCAATTGGTGATTTTTGTGGGAGGCAAAGAGATCTATGTCTGGCCTTCCTCATGCTTGGATTATTTCTGTAAAAACTTTTGGATGCAACTTCCATTCGTGTGGGTCTGTCATATTTCTGCTTAGGTTGTCTGCCAGCGTGTTTTCCTTGCCTGGCAAGTACTGTGCTTGTAGTACGATTTGTAAGTCCATGGCCATGTTCCAAAGGGACATGGCCAGACTGCATAGGGGGTATGAATGTGTTCCTCCCTGTTTGTTTATGTACCACATAACTGTGGTGTTGTCCGTTCTTATCAATAGTTGACCTGGTTGCAGAAGGTCTTTGAAAGCTATAATAGCATTTATTACTGCTAGCATTTCCTTTTGATTGATGTGAAGGTGCTTTTCTTTTTGGAACCATTTGCCCTGAATGCACCGATCTGCCATGTGCGCCCCCCAGGCGTAGTCCGAGGCATCTGTTGTGATGACTTGATTTGTTTGAGGCTTGCTGAATGGAAGATCTGTGTTTGTTTGGCATGCTTGAGCCCACCACAGAAATTCCTTTTGTAGACATGGAATAAGTGGTATTATTGTTTCCAAACTGTGGCTGTCTTGAGACCATAGGTTTTTCAGGTACCATTGAAGTTTTCTCATATGCAGCTTTGCACATGGGATTAGTAAGATGCAAGATGCCATGAATCCCAGAGCCTGCAGGATTTTCCTTGCAGTCAGCCTGGTGCAATTTGCTAGTGTTCTGAAGTATTGAGTTAGTTGCTCCTGCTTCTCTGGCGTGAGGTAGGCCATCTGGGTGTCTGTGTCCAAGTTGGCACCCAGGAAAATTATCTTTCGAGAGGGTATTAGTTTTGATTTCTTTTTGTTGACTGTGTATCCCAGAGAGTTCAACAACATTATTACATAAGCCAGATGTTTCAGAAGAATGTGCTTGCTGTCCGCTTGGATCAGGCAGTCGTCCAAATAGGGGTATATTTGTATCCCTTGAAGTCTGCAGTAGGCAATTACTGATGCCAGGCATTTCGTGAATACTCTGGGCGCAGTAGATAAGCCAAAGGGCAATGCAGAGAATTGATAATGGGTTGAACCTGCAAGAAATCTGAGGTATTTTCTGCAATTTTTTCTGACTGGGACATGCAGGTATGCCTCCTTGAGGTCCAGTGTTACCAGCCAAGACTCCTTGCCCAGCATGGGAAGAAGCTGCTGTACAGTGAGCATCTTGAATTTTGGTACAAGTAGAAATGTGTTTAGGATGGATAGGTCCAGAATAGATCTCCAATCTTTTCCCTTCCTTGGTACCAGGAATAGTCTGGAATAAAAACCTTGACCTTGTTCGTGCGTAGGTACCTCTTGAACAGCTTTCATGTCTATGAGATCTGTAATTTGCCTTTGTGCCTCTGCCCTTTGATTGTGTGGCAGGTTTGGCATGCCTCTCATTTTTGGAAGGGTGTGAAAATGGAATCTGTAGCCTCTGTTTATAATGTCCAGGATCCATTTGTCTTTTGTGACACTATGCCAATTTTTTGAAAATTATGCCAGTTTTCCTCCTAAGGGTGCTGCCATTTGAGTCTTGCTTGGCATGCAAAGGGGAAAGTCATTGGGCTTGCTTTCTGAATGATTGCGAGTTATCCTCACTACCTCTTTGTGTAGGAGCTTGCCATTGTCTGCCTCTAAACAATCCTTGGGATTGTCCTCTGCCCCTCGGGCACCTGTATCTACCTCTTTGGGGTCTGTCCATGGTTGGAAAGGATGAATTCTTGGTAGGCCAATTTCTACTGAAACGTGTGGGATGTACCTGTAGAAAATCTTTCACAGTTTGCATTGATTTAGCCTTTTCCTCCATTTTCCTTAATACCTCCTCAGCATTAGCACCAAATAATACATCCTTTTGTAGAGGGGCATCTAGTAATTTAGCTTTGACATGATCAGGCAAGGTTTGTTCCTTGAGCCAGGCATGTCTACGTATGACTGATCCTGTAACAGCAGCTCTACATGAGGCCTCTAGAGCATCAAAACCACATTGTAAGGTATGCTTACCCACTTGTTCTGCACTATGCATCAAATCCTGCAACTCCTTCAAGTCTGGTTGTTCAGGTTGTGACATTTTACTTTTCAATTGTGATAACAAAAACTGTTGGTATTTTAGCATATGGAACTGACAGTTTAAGGCCCTCATGGTTAAGGTAGCCGAGGTATATACCTTTTATCCCCACCTTTCTAAGGATCTGGAATCTCTCTCGGAAGTTAATGGATTTTTAGCAGTGGAGGCCTTAATTCCCTTGGGGCCCTGTGAGATGGTTTCTGGGTCAGCAGCATGGCTTTTGTATAGAAATTGGTGTGAGTCAGGAACCCTGTAGTACCTGTCAGGCTTGACTGGGGCTGGAAGCAGAGAATCCGGGTCAAGGCAGGCCTCCGAGTAAACATCATCTAGGATGTCCAAGACAGGAGGTATAGCCAGAGGCCTGTGTTTCGGTAGTAAGAGAAATTCCCTAAGCCTTTCCTTGGAATCTGAATAATCTTGGCCTTCCCAGTGGAAGTGTTCCCTTAAGGTATGCAAAGTTTCCCCAAATGAATAATCCTCTGGGGGGGATACAGAAGGAATGGACTCCTCTGCATCAGAGTCTTCAAAAGGGGAGTAAGAATGTTCCTGATCATCAGAGTGCTCTGAAATAATGGAGCCCTGATCAGAGGAGGGGGATTCTTCCTCCACTCTGGGCCTTTTGTCTGGTGGAGGTTGAGAACCCCTGATAAGAGTAATTAAATCCTCAGCCATTTTAAGCATCTGTTTTTTAGGCCTGGGGCCTGGAGATGGGCCCTGTGTAGCTTGTCTCTTAGAATGCATGGCTGCTTTAGACTTAGTGAAAGCCTTAATGGAAAAAGAAGAGGAAGGTCTGAAGACACCTTGAGTGGAGGTAGACCTGTCCACATTTTGAGGTTCAACGCCAGGAGTGGCTTCGGTATCTGTAGTCGGGGTGTGAGCCGAGGAGCCTGTGACTTCAGGCACAGGAGACACCGCCAATGAAGTGTCGTCGGTAGTCAGGGGCTGCGTAGGCACCTCGCTGAGAACCGGACCACGTGTAGTCGGCTTTGGCATGGTGTCGGTAGAGGCCACGGACCTCGTGTGTCGGTCCTTATCTTTGCGTTTTTTAGACAAAACTGGAGTCGGAGTATCCAACGACATAATATAGTTAAATGTTTTTCCAAAATAATGCTGGGCGAACTCCGCCCGACGCTTAATGGTGCGTTTGTTGAATGTAGCACAAAAGCGACAGACCAAGGCGTCGTGGTCTGGGCCTAAACAAGGTATACAGAGGGAATGGAAATCCTTATACGGTATTTGCTTCCCACATGAAATACAATTATTAACTTTGTCTGACATTGGTCTGAGGCAAGAAAAGTTTCCCCAACGGGGGACTTAGCTTTCAAGAAGACTTCAGTTTCCAAATTTTCGTAATTTCAGGAGTTGGCTGACCGGCACTTGCGAACTGCTTCTGTTTCGGGCACCGCACGGCAAGAAAGACTGAAGAAAATGGCGTCGGCTGGTTCCTTTATACCCCTGTCGCACTGACGTCAGGGAAGAAGCGACGACAACCGACGCCGGACCTAGACTTTGGAATTCTGCCAACCGAGGACCCGCCTGACGGCAGGAGAACCCATCTGTTATGACTGCAGCTGTATGCACGATGAACATCTGCACAAGCTCAGGGTACTGCACTATCGAAATCATTCCCTATCAGGACATCTGCAGGATGGCAGTTCAGTACCCCTGTTGTCTCAAGATAACCTACTATTGGCATTTTGTCTTTCCCACTTACTGGCTCCCTTACCCTTTGTTCCCCACCTTGCCTCTGTGGACACCTGTATGCCATATGGCCCCACTGGTTTCATTCAAAACATTTAACCCTAGCTCCTGGATGTATACCTGGACTAGTGGATTCCCCTGCTACTGGCAGATTTTGTTGGGGTAGTCTGTGCTGCCCACCATGTTAAATTCACAGGATATAGTTATAAATACATTAGCCAAATCAATGTAGGCTGCATGGGTAGCTACGCTTTCATCCAGGGTCATTGTCACAATTTTAAATAATTATGAGGTTAAACACACAAAGTCTTCCTTTAACAAAACCATACTGGGTTAGCTAATAAAGAAAGGGTTTCATAAATCTGTCTGAATAAGTCCAGTTATGATTTTCTGTCCACCACCTTGCATAATATGCTTGTGAGACTAATTGGTCTGTAATTATAAGGATCTGTGGAAGGGCATTCTTTGGGGCTGGACACCATAACAGCCTGCTTCCAGATCTAGATATAAAAAACATAACCAAATTTAATGTACTATGAAGAATGTGCTAAAAAGGAGATGAGGTCATTTTGACTGCATAAATTATTCCTCCTGGTTTCCTATCTGTATCCCTAGAGCTTGCCTTTCTGACCATACAGAGGTGATCATTTTGGATGTAATTTTAGGTAGGATCATGTTTCAGTGGATAAAGAATGGATATGGTTCTCCTGCAAGCTTGAAATTTGTTTCAACTCTGTATGCCAGTGTGTTAACTATTCTGTTGATACCATTTTGTAGTTGCACACTGCATTCTTGTTATTTCTCCTTCATTTTTTAGATGTTGTAGAAGACGTTATTAAGGTCACCTATGACAAGTTATACTTTGACTGCATCATTACTATTTTTGTGGGCTCCGTTTTGAACAGAGCTGACCTTAACTTTATTGTCAGGATGGGAGATATCTGAAGGCTTTGTAAGCTTGTTCCTTTCAGTTTAATAATTTGTTGATTTTCTAACTCTATAATTTAGACTTTTTACAGAATTTTTATACTATTCATGACTCACTGCAATGGATTCATCGATACAGTTATTTAGTGCATTAGAGAGTGCCACAAACAATTCACCAATGGGTTGGAGGGGCCTAATATAAAGTCCCTCCTGACTGCTGCAAGGTGATTATTCAAGGTGCAATATTTGCCATTTGAAAAGTCCTTACCAATACTATTAATTTTGATGCAAAACAGCAGTCTGATTTGCAAAGCTAAGGAAAGCATCAGCTTGCAATGCTTTCCCTTTAGTCAGTTTCTTATAGGTTCTTGCATGGTGGTCTGTGTCTTGCATTCTGTCCTATTAAGGTCTCCATCCTCCTCTACCTCCTGCATCTTTACAGTCAGATAACTCCACTAATATAAGAACTAAAGCTCTGCTGTCACATAAGTAAATGTACTGGAGAGACAAATTTATCATCAAACACCTACCACACCTCTAGAACAAACTTCCTGTGCAAGCTAAATGAAGTGGCATCCTAGCATCCTTCAGATTAAACCTGAATGTTTGCATGTGTACCCATAAATGTACTCTTGAGACTGACCTGCTCTGCTGTTCTGCAGAAGCAGGTTCAGCATGAAAGTGAGGATTGGCAAGGAGTAAATGGTCTTGGGACCAATTTGCCTTGTCTATCTTGTGATTCTATATTCATGTGGCACTGTGGTCATAGCAAAAAAGAGTTTGAACAATGCTTAGCGTAGAGCAGTTGTCAAGGATGCTTGTTAAGAGAATTCCAGGAATTTATTAAAGGGCCTAGCATGAGACATAAAAAGGTCTGCTCCCACAACAAGGTAACTTATGATTCAGAGGCATGTTATCCACAACCATTCCTCTATACCTTACAAGTTACTCATGTATCTCTCTTACCCCACCTACAGCAACCAAATAATTTATCTAAGAACACTGTATATAAGCCTGTACCTATAAACCATTGTTAATAATGAACACTCTACTGCAGTTGCCCTACTTATTTGCTGTTGAATGTTTACACATCTCTCACTTTCTTCAACCTTGTTGCTCTGGAAGTTTGCACTGTAACTTTCAATGGACGCAGACTAAGCTTTTTGATAGAATCAAGTTATGTCCTTACATTTCAAACAAGTATTCATATCTTTGAAAACATAAGAGTTACTGAAGAAGTGTAAACTGGAAATTCTATAGCATTCTTTAGGTTCTAGGTCTTAAAATGGATTTCATAAGTCACAGTAAATACAGTAACTATTAAGTTTGTAATATTTTGTAAATAACTCACAACATCTCAGCAAACACTTAAGTTATCCATATACTGTTTGCTGCAGTTTGTTCATCTTGCTGAGAGCTTTCAAAATGAGGCTAACCAGGTCTGTCTGTGCTACTTAGTTGGCAAGATATTTAGAAAAACATGAAATTTATGACAAGATAAATAAATATTATATGAACAAAAATGAGTATCTCTTTAATTGCACTAGCCAGAAGTCAAATATCAATACATTTATGTTTTCTGTTGTGTAAACTTTAAGATTAATTTTTTTAATAATTTGTACATGGCACGCTTTTGGAATTATTAATGCAAATATGAGCAAGCAACATTTGATGCCTGGAGGCCTCAGTAGTATGTAACTGCAGAAACACCTAGACACGTCACTTGGCTGTAATGAGTCAAGACCTTTAGCCACCTCTGTAAAATATACACTACAAATAAGGTATTTATGTACTGCAATACAACAGTGTCTGTGCTGTGACAGGTAGCACACTTGCATTTGGCACTGAAGACTGTAGGTTCTATTCTTATACCAGGAAAACAGATTGCTGACAGTGCAGTGCAGTATAAAGGGTGTGCTGTACTCCTGAGTGTGTCATCCTTTGAATGAGACATTAAGCCAAGGTCATATCTGCTTAAGTTAGTGGTAGCTTAGGTAATAGCTCTATCGTCAGGCACACTGACGTCCCGCTCACCAGGCTGAACAAGGAGAAGGTCATGGTGAGCTGCCTGTCGGGTGCTAGAATCCGCAATATAACACAAGCACTCAGGTCACTCCAAGGCAAGTACAAATATGACTCAGTCATTGTCCATGCTGGTGTGAATGACCTGAGATGTATCTCCCTGGACTACATGAAAAGAGACATAGAGGAGCTCTCTGAGCATGTAGCCCAGGCCAGTATGACCCTGACCTTGAGTAGCATCTTACCCTCACCAAGAATGATGCTACAATATGAAGACAAGATGATCAATTTCAACAATTGGCTTAAGTATTGGTGTCATTCAAAGGGGATCCAATGCCTGTCAGCCTGGGATGACATGCTCGACAAGCCACGATGCTTCGCAAGGGACGGCTTGCACCTGTCACCCCTGGGCTTTCAGATATTGACAAAGGCTCTTGCCACCCCCATAGTGCCTTTTTTAGGCAAGGCTCAAAAGACAAACCCACCTCCATAGGTATCACAAGGGATAAGAAACTAAGAGTAATGCTACTCAACGCTAGAAGTCTAAACCTCAAGATGCATGCGCTCAAAACTCTCCTTAGCATGGAGAACATCGATATCTGTGCAGTAACAGAAACCTGGTTCAAGGCTCCCAAGAGCACCCCAGCACTACCAGGTTATACCTCATACCATGCTTTTCGGCCCCAAAACTTGGACCGAACCACAAAAGGAGGGGCAGTATCAATATTCGTCAAAGATACCCACACCTCCAGGTTGGTGGCACAGCACGAAGCATCAGAGACTATCCATGTGCAACTAACAGTGGGTAAAACTGCCTTCCAGTTTATAGCCTGCTACAGACCACCCTCCCAAACCCAGGACCCCACTCGGCCTTCCTAAGAACACTGGAAAATATGAAGGTCTCTCCAAACACCATTATATTGGGTGACTTCAACTACCCAAACATAGACTGGGAGCATTACTCTAGCTCCAACACCCTAGCCCAAAGGTTCCTAGAATTTATAAACTCAAATGCTATGGAACAACTTGTTACCACTCCCACAAGAGGGGAAAACATACTGGACCTGATCATCACCAACATGGGGGCTCTATGCTCCAGACCAGAAGTGTATCCCTCACTGGTAAGATCAGACCATAAACTAATCTCACTGGATATTCACATCCCGACCCCACCCCCTGCCCAGAAAACCACAGTGAAAAACTTCTCTAAAGGAAATTTCACACTCCTCAAAACCGAGGTGGAATCCTTCAAAACCCCTGGGCCTGTGGAAAATACGGCCCAGACCGCAGAATCCTTTATAAACGCATTCTATGAACACCTTCAGGAGTGTATGGATCATGCAATCCCAAATAAAACCAAGACCCAATCCTCCAAAGGCAGGTGTCCTGTCTGGTGGACCTCAGCCATAAAAAAACTATACAATAGAAGGAGGAAGCTACTACATGACAGAGCTAAATCCCAAAAAGGGAAGGCATCTCTGATCAGTATTATCAAAAAACTACGGGCACTCATAAAATCGTCTAAGGCCAGCTTCGAGAGAAAACTTGCACAGGACGCTAAGGATAATCACAAGGCTTTCTTTAGTTATGTTAGGAACCTGGGTGAGAATTCCCAGATATGCTCAGAATTAGTCCAAAATGACAAAAAATACACTGAACCCACATACATTGCCAACATCCTAGCTGACAGGTTCAGCGCAAATTTCTCCCCCCCTCCCCACCAAAAGGGCAAATATCTATCCCAGCAGAGTGCTGCCCCCCTGACATCTCAGATGCTCTGGTAAGAGCCGCCATCTCCAAAGCAAAAAACACAGCATCAATGGGACCAGACAGTGCCCCGGGCTGCATCCTACATGAACTCCAAGAAGAGCTAAACCCAAACATAAAACTACTGTTCAGTCTCAGCCTTACTACAGGATATGTACCCAAAGAGTGGCGTACAGCAACAGTGGTCCCTCTCCACAAAGGTGGTGCCTCAATGGATCCTGGAAACTATCACCCCATAAGCCTGACTAGCTTGGTCTGCAAAGCTATGGAAAGGATCATCATGGACCTCATAAATAAAGATATTGGGGACCTACAGACACTGGATCCTACCCAGTTCGGCTTTGTTAAGGGCAGATCCTGCCTCTTAAACCTGCTCAATTTCTTTGAAACAGTCACCAAGGCCATTGACAAGGGGAAAGTGGTCCACGCAGCCTACCTGGACCTCGCAAAAGCCTTCGATACAATACCCCACTCGGGCATTATAGATAAGCTCACCAGCTTAAATATAAACCCCTGTGTCAGTAGATGGGTTGCAAACTGGCTCAAGGACAGAACCCACATGGTTAGAATTGCTGGAGCCATGTCAGACTCCAAAGCAGTTACAAGTGGCGTCCCTCAAGGCTCAGTCCTGGGACCTCTCTTGTTTGGTATATATTTCTCGGAGGTACAGGGAAATACGGAAGGACTGTGGCTGACCAAGTTCGCAGATGACTGCAAACTAGGTGCCATAATCAACTCTCCAGCCGACACAAGCATCCAACAAAAGGGCCTCATAGAAACAGACAAATGGTGCCAGAGCCATGGCCTCAAGCTAAATGCCAAAAAGTGTATAGTCATCCCCTTTGGCAAAAACAAAGTGCCCACAAATTACCACATAGGTGGTAATCCATTAAGTACGGAAGAAGTAATTAGGGACCTGGGGACCCAAGTTGATAACTTAGAAAAACATTTTATATAGCCCACCTAATCATGAAGAGATTCACATCTAGATCAGGGGAGGTCATCATGCCCCTTTACTCATCCCTCATCAGGCCCATAATTGAGTACAATGCCCCTTTTGGGATGTACTTTACCAGACACCTGCAGCAACTGGAAAGACCCCAAAAGTACCTCACCAAGAGGATCAAAGGGCTCAAATAGATGCCATATGCTGCCCGGTTAAAGAAACTCCAGCTCTACTCAGTGGCATACCGTCTGCTCAGAGGCGATCTGTGCCTGACGTATAAAGCCATGTCCAGCCCGGAATTAATGGACATGCTGCACCTCAAAAAATCCAAATCCCATCGAGCTACGTGCTCAAGAGACTTGAACCTCAGCACTGAAATAAATAGGACATGCTGGAGGGACAGATTCATAACCCAGTGGCTCCCTTCACTCTGGAATAAAATCCCAGTCCAGGTTAGGCAGAGTCCCTCATTGACTCTCTTCAAGAGGAATCTTGATGAGTGGATGGGAGATCGTAGGTTTACCCCGGGTATCACTTCTGTGTCACTGTTAGACAGAGGCACAGTATACTAACCTTGAAAAAGGGCATAGCAAAATTAATTTAAAATGGGTGGCGAAAGCCAAACACACTCTGGCTAGGCTTATAAATGCCCTAGGGCAGATAGCCTATTATGAACCTATGTAAAAGATCCAATGTCACCTATTGTAAACAGTACGGGTTTATTAAAAAACACATAATTTACAAAAAACATTATTAATATAAATAACTTTTTCTCATTACCTCATTGATAAACAAAAAACATCTATAGTTATGAGATCCCCATTCGATTTTCCATAACCAAAATTTTATTTTTTTAACATTGTAGCTAAATCCCATTTTTCATTAAACAAAATTTCCTTTACTCTTTGATTCCAAATCAACCATATTATACAAAACATTTTTTATCAATTTTTGTTACATAATGTCTGCATTTTCCTTTATAAAAACCATAATCATATCCATATTAAATTCGTTTACATTTAAAATTCCTTCTAAATACCTCATATCAACAACCTTCTTCCATAATGTTTTGCTACTCTACATCATAAAAATACATGCTCACTAATCTCAAATCCTTTACAATACATATTCTGTTTTTTTTTTTTTTCATCATATACGGCACATTTCTTTTACTGGAAGCTTTTGTATACTAAGAATCCATACAAAATCTTGACATTCAACTATTTCTTTACATCTTCCCATTCTAGCTCATATATTGCAATGTTGTGTCTTAGCAGCTCCTTCCATGGGTATACACAAAAATGTTTGCTCATTCCATTATTATACCATTTTCATCTGTCTTCTTCTATTTCATAAAATTTTATTTTCCATGATAAGATTTCCTCTTGGTAAATATTTATAATTGTTCTTTCTTTTCTTTTATTATTCAAAACATAAGACCATTTCTGATTATAGTTAAACTTTAGTATTTGTGTTAATAATGAATTATCATCTGTCTTCTATTTCATAAAATTTTATTTTCCATGATAAGATTTCCTCTTGGTAAATATTTATAATTGTTCTTTCTTTTCTTTTATTATTCAAAACATAAGACCATTCCTGATTATAGTTAAACTTTAGTATTTGTGTTAATAATGAATTATCATTATGCTTTAAAAATTTTAATATTTTATATAAGTGTAGTGATGCTGCATAAATGACAGAATTACTCAGTCCTAAACCTTGTTCTTCTCTATTAACATATAATACAACTTGCTCTAATGGATTTAATCTAGAACCCCAAATAAAAGAAAATATTGGGCTTTGGGAGGTTGGTATAATGGTTAAAGCATTTACCTTACAGACGCAAAGTGCACGGTTTGATTCTCGCACAGGGTAATTGGCTAGGCTTAAAATGGCCCACAGGGTCAGTTAGCCTAGTACTAATCTATGAACCTATGAACCTATCTATTGTAAACTTCCTTTTCAAATGAAACAGGAATACTAAAGACACTTGCTAAATATGACATTATTGCTAAAAGAATATAATTAATTAAATAAATCTTCTTTCTAAAAGGCAATCTAAAAGTCTTCCAAAACCTGCATATATCTTTCATATTTTCTATTTTTCTTTCTAAAGTCAGTGTGTATTTCTCTGTTTTCTGAAACATATACCAAGTATACTTATGTTTGTCAAATTAAACTTAATACCTCTCAGCAAACCTGCAAAAACTTAATATTTAGCTTTTACTTTTATTTATATGTAAGCCTATTACATTTAAATAATCCTGCAAAGACTTTATTTTACTTATTCCTAAGGTTTTTTTTTGCAATAATTATAATATCATCTGCATAAGATAACAAGATTGGCACAACTACACCTTCATTAGATACATAACTCATCTTTTCCATTTCTCTATTTATATATGCAGATGCTACATTCATTACTAAAGAAAATATTATATTACTCAGGGGATTTCCTTGTCTTATACTTCTTTGAAGCACTATTTCTTTGCTTAACCAACCATTGAGCAAAGTCCTTACTATGTTGAATTTATATGCAGTCATACATACCCTTCTAATCTTGTTATTCATGTTATATGCTTTCAGTATATCATATAACACATTATACTGAACAAATTATTTACTTACATCACCTACCATAATTTTAACTTGATTATTTCTATGTAATAATCATCTATTAATTCCAAAGTAATTAAGATCAATTCTTGCACTCTTTTCCTTTTATACAATATATATATATTTCGATTTACAGCTTTATTTTACTTTCCATTTTTCTCTTTAGAATCTTCATAAATATTTTATAATCCATATTATTCAAAACTATTGGTCTCCAATTCTGGATTTCCTGTTTACAACCTTTTTTAATATACATTTAATTATTCCACTACATAACTCTTTATATCAAAATCCATTGTTTAACCATTCATTTAACACCATTAACAAATATCATTTTGTGATCTTGTCATATTTTTATATATCCTGTATTCTATTCTATCTAGACCGGATGCTGTTTCCAAATTAACTGCCTTTAATACATTTTCTAGTTCTTCTGTCACAATATTCTTTTCCATCTCCTTGCTATCTTGATCTAAAAAAAGACTCTCTTTCCATTCATTGTTTTTTATACTTTTGTCATTTAAATCTTCTTCTTCTTCTTCTTTCAGCTGCTCCCTTTAGGGGTCGCCACAGTGGATTATCTGTTTCCATTTCTTCCTGTCCTCTGCATCTTGCTCTGTCACATCAACCACCTGCAAGTCCTCTCTCACCACATCGATAAACCTTATCTTAGGCCTTCCTCTTTTCCTGTTACCTGGCAGCTTCATCCTTAACATCTTTTTCCCAATATACTCTGCATCCCTCCTCAGCACATGTCCAAACCAACGTAATGTTGCCTCTCTGGCTTTGTCTCCAAACCTTCCAACCTGGGCTGACCCTCTAATATACTTATTCCTAATCCTGTCCATCCTCGTCACACCCAGTGCAAATCTTAACATCTTCAACTCTGCCACGTCAAGCTCTGACTCTTGCCTTTTTGTCAATGCAACTGTCTCCAATCCATATAACATAGCTGGTCTCACTACCCTCTTGTTGACCTTCCCTTTCACTCTTACTGGTACTCGTCTGTCACAAATTACTCCTGACACTCTTCTCCACCCACTCCATCCTGCCTGTACTCTCTTCTTCACCTCTCTTCCACACTCACCATTACTCTGAACTGTTGATCCCAAGTACTTAAACTCATCCACCTTCGCCACCTCTACTCCCTGCAGCCTCACCATTCCTCTATCCTTCCTCTCATTCACACACATATATTCTGTCTTAGTCCTGCTGACCTTCATTCCTCTTCTCTCTAGAGCATATCTCCACCTCTCCAGGGTCTCCTCCACCTGTTCCCTACTCTCACTACAGATCACAATGTCATCTGCAAACATCATAGTCCACGGGGACTCCTGTCTGATCTCGTCTGTCAACCTGTCCATCACCATTGCAAATAAGAAAGGGCTCAGAGCTGATCCTTGATGTAATCCCACCTCCACCTTAAACGCATCCGTCACTCCCACCGCAGACCTCATCACTGTCACACTACCCTCGTACATATCCTGTACCACTCTTACATACTTCTCTGACACTCTCAACTTCCTCATACAACACCACAACTCCTCTCTAGGCTCCCTGTCATATGCTTTCTCTAAATCCACAAAGACATAATGCAACTCATTCTGACCTTCTCTGTACTTCTCCATCAACAATCTCAGAGCAAACATCGCATTTGTAGTGCTCTTTCCTGGCATAAAACCATACTGCTAATCACTAATCATCACCTCCCTTCTTAACCTAGCTTTCACTACTCTTTCCCATAACTTCATGCTGTGACTAATCACTTTAATCCCTCTGTAGTTACTACAGCTCTGCACATCACCCTTATACTTAAAAATCTGTACCAAAACACTTTTTCTCAATTCCTCAGGCATCCTCTCACTTTCCAAGATTTCATTAAACAATCTAGTTAAAACCTCCACTGCCATTTCACCTAAACACCTCCATGCTTCCACAGGTATGTCATCTGGACCAACAGCCTTTCCGTTCTTCATCCTCTTCATAGCTATCCTTACTTCCTCCTTGCTAATCCACTGCACTTCATGATTCACTATCCGCACATCATCCAACCTTCTCTCATTCTCTTCATTCATCGACCCCTCAAAGTACTCTTTCCATCTGCTCAACACACTCTCCTCACTTGTGAGTACGTTTCCCTCATTATCCTTTATCACCCTTACCTGCTGCACATCTTTACTAGCTCGGTCCCTCTGTCTAGCCAATCAGTACAGGTCCTTTTCTCCCTCCTTAGTGTCCAACGTTTTACACAACTCTTCATACCCCTTATCCTTAGCCTTCGCCACCTCTCTCTTTGCCATGCACTTCATATCCTTATACTCTTGTCTACTTTCTTCATCTCTTTGACAATCCCACTTCTTCTTTGCCAACCTCTTTCTCTATATACTCTCCTGTACTTGCCATTTAAATAAATCTTTTATATAGTTTTCCACTATTCCAATAGCTTTTTTCTGCATATTATATATTTCACCATCCGTATCCTTCATTTGTTTCATTATACTATTGTTTTCTTTAATGATCTTATTCAAATAAGGTGTAAGTTCTTCTTTTTTCCCATGCAAAAATATCTTTGCTTATAAAACAAATATTTTTATCTTGGTTTTATTCTGATTATAAACATCCTGATCTTTAACAAAAAGTCATAATTTTTTCTAAACTATCAAATGTCTCAGTTAATTTTCTATACATTTTTCTTCCATCCTGTTTTCCTTTTCACATTGTATATAACATTTTTATACTTTTACACCACAAACTGAATACCCACAGGGTACAGAACTAGTAAAAAACAAAAAAGAACCACGCCAAAAGCACAAGGCAGAGGTTTGAAGTTTTAATCCAAATGCATCCAAATTCACTTGCTAAGTGCTTTCACTATTACAAATGGCTTCTTCAGAGTAAGTGAAAATCATCCATACCATACATTAAATACCCAAACAATTACTCAAACATCCAATAGAAATTAATTAGACAATTGAATAATTGCTAACCAAATTTAAACACTGAATGTATCCATGCACAGTAAAAAATACTAATGCCTAAACTTGCTGTTGAAACTAATATATAAAACATTTTATCTGCAATATATAAAATTGCATCTCTCAATCAAACAAAACTCACATAAAAAATATATATTAATAATACATACAGAATAAAAAATAATAAATATACAAAGTATTAGTGTTGTTAGTAGCAAATTGAAAAAAGCTTGTAAGGGTATAAAGATACCTTATAATCACCTGTTTATGCTAGATTATGTTAGCCCTGTCGTTTAAAACAGGTTTTAGAGAAATATATCCATTCAAACCTGGTGGAGTTGTTGCATCCAGGGTTATTTGCCATTTATATTCTAATAATTCTACCTTCAACCCTTCATCACCTCCTCTTTCAAAAGATGTCACTCTATCGATCACAAAGAAAATAAATTTCTTAAAATCAACACAGTATGTACTATGCGTATATAATGCATTGTGTGTGTCCTTATTTTTTATAGCCCTCTGGTCTTCTGCAATCCTATCTTTTAACCTACGGACAGTTTTGCCCACATAGAATGCATTGCAACTAACACAGGTGGCAATATATACCAACTTCTGTGTGTTGCAACTACACCTACCAGGGCACCCTATGGTCTTATTATAAATGGACACCACTACATATGGTCCTGCATTAATGAACCTGCAAATTTTACAGGTTCCACTCTTATACATCCTGGAACACTTATAAGTAATTATTTTTCCCTCCAAGATTTCTTTAATATTCTTTCCCCTAGAATATATTATTTTGGGGAAATTTCCTAAATCTTTCTTCATAGTTTCATTGAATACTGTGTCCCATGTTTTATTCACTACTTCGACAACACCACTCATTTGACTATTGTATTTCAAAAGTAATGCCTTGCATTCAAAGGTGTTGTTCTTATGGACCATGTTTGTGTTGTTACCCCCTAAAATAGGTTGATATATACTCCTCCTTTTCTCCAAAACCTCATTTCTAATTTTTAATAACTTCTTTAATAGATATCCCCTATCCAAAAAGAAACCAATAAGAATATACACTTCCTTAATACAAGTGTCATCATCACTCACTAATCTGGAAAGTCTTACCATCTGGCCCTTCACTATTCCTCTTTTTTGATAAGGAGGGTGACAGCTATTATAATGTAATAAGGAATTACTATGAGATTTCTTCCTGAAAATGTTGCTATGTAGAATATTTCCTGATTTGGGCAATTTGATGTCCAAAAACTCTATTTCATTTTCATTCCACTTGCTGGTAAATCTAGAGAAAGTAGATGTACTGTTTAGCTATTCAACAAAGGACATAGTATCATCCTCACTGCCCTTCCAAAGTATAAATATATCATCTAGGAATCTGTTATAAAGAGCAATCTTGTCATTGTATGGTGAATCAAATACATAATTTTCCTCCCAATGCAGAAGGACCAGGTTGGCAAATCCAGGGGCACATTTTGCCCCCATTGCCACACCTGAAATTTGTTGAAACATCTCACCTTCAAATGTCATAAAGTTGTTCTTTAACACCATTTCCATCCTAGATGTCATCATATTTATTTTGGCAGCATTTAGTTTATCACTTTTAACCAAACTCTGGGTGAAATATTCAACCCCTACATCTTGTGGGATTACTGTAAATAGGTTAATGACATCAATGATTAAAAAAGACCATTCAGTACCACCATCAGATATCCAAGTCTATGAAGGCAATGCCAAGAATCTTTCAAAATATGTGGAACCCCAGCCACAACCTTCTGAATCCCTTCATTGACAAATACAGCCAAGGGTTCAGTCTTGAAACCCCGGGAAGAGACTATAGCTCTAAAAGGAGGATCTCTAATGCCTTTATGTATTTTGGGGATATCAAAAATAACCAGTGTGACTTGGTGTTCCACATTTAGAAAGCTGTATTCTGTTTCAGTCAGTGCCTCCTGAAATAGGGCATCAAGTAAAAACAGATCAATTTTACGATATGCTATATGCAATTCATTGATAGATACCCTTTGGTAGGTTGTGTGGTCGTCCAATATTTCCTGCATCTTAGCTATATAGTCAAATCTGGACATAATCACCACACCCCACACAATCATACAACCATCATTCTGACCAATCTTTATAAAAAAATGCTCATCTCTATATGATCTTTCTATGGTTTATAATCAGATTGTTGAAAGTAAGTTACACGACAGCCCTCTCCTTGAAGATGGTAGGAGCGACTGTCAGAATGTCGATGTTGAAGTGTCCGTCAAGTTAGAAGGATGCACACACAGCAGGGAGACGCATCACAGTTGGCAACGGCAGCTGTCAACATTAATATTGACACTACATTGTTGATGTTGATGCATTAAACTTTGGACCTACTTAATATTTATGAGTTGAGGATATGCATAGCGTAAATCAACAGTGGCAGTTGTGAGTTTCAAGCTTTTGATAGTAAACCCTTTCTATAGTTCTAATATATTATCTTTTCCTTTTTCTTCCCATTTAATTTCATTTATTCTTTTAATCCCTTTTCCTATTCTTAAACACTCACCATTCCTTTTTAATAAAAAAAAAGCTTTATAATCAGAAAAAAATGTCAAAATATCTTCTTCTAGTATTGATAATCCTGATGAAAATAAAAAATAATCAATTTCTGTTTTATGTTCTCCTCTATTATAAGTCCACATGCTTTTACCCAAATTTGCAGTTACCCATATTTTATCATATCTAGTACTTGTTTAACATCGTAGTCTTCCTTTCTCTAAAAAAGAACATAAAATGGCAAGAACGACAACGCACTAAAAACTCACTGAAATTTAATATAGTTAGCTCTTTCATAATGAACAATGTTAAAACTTCATCAGACAAATGAACTATGTATATAAGACATCATCACACATAGTTCTTGTTTATCTGATGAAGTTTTGACATTGTACATTATGAAAGCGCTAACTATATTAAATTTCAGTGAGGTTTTTAGTGCATTTCGTTCTTGCCATTTTTTTGTTCTTTTTTGGAAGTTTTCGTATTTGTTTTTCACTTTACTAGTCTTCCTTTCTCTGACATCTTAAATTACAGTTATGATTGCCTACTACAATTATCTCCATATGTATGGCAACATACTGAATTATATTCTTAAACATGTCTTCTCTCTCTCTCTCTCTCTCTCCTTGTCCCATATGCATACATTGCAACAATTCTCAAAATATGTTCTTTCCATCTTATATCAAGAATAGCAATTCTGCCCACTGTGACAAAAGTAATATCTAACACTTCTTTGTATCCTTACACAAAATAACTATCCCTGAACATCTCTTTCCCTAAATTCAAAATCACATTGTTTCCCCACCATATTTCAGTTTGATATCTTTCTTCTTTAGTTAAAAATCTAGAATCTTCCAGAATAATAGCAATATCTTGTTGTTTACACCATTCAATAATACTTCTTCTTCTTACTAAACTATTTAAACTATTAACATTTATTACTAAGATTTTACAAATAGAAATGTCTTATTTATGTGTCTTAATCTTTCTCTCTTTTTCTCTTTACTATGACCTTCTATATATTTTTTTTCTTTCCCTTACCCTTTCACCAGTACGACTCCTTTTTTGTTTAACCACTTTCTATTTCATGTTTTCTATATCACCTACATCTGAGCTTGCTTCTTCCATTATTTTCTTTAATTCTTCATTATTAGATTTATGCTTTTCTTGCTCACTTTCTTGAGTGTTTATCTGTACTAGTCCTATTTGCATATCTACAACCTCTGATTTTATCTCTAAATGATTATTGACTTGTTTCTGATCTGCTTGTGTATCTATTGTCTTAAACTCTATCTTTTCACATCCATCTTAACTCGTAAGTCTTCATATCATGTCATGTGTCTTTCCACATATATAACATTTTCTTTTTTCACAATTATTAATCAGATGATCTGATTTACCACAAAGAAAACACATTTTAAGTTGACCCCAATATCTCACCATACCTTTGTCCCCTCCCCATTTATAATGCTAGGAATGTACACATTTTTTTCCATTTTCTACATTCAGTATCGCAAGACAATCCCACGCTCCAGGTCATAGACATATTTTATCATACAATTTTGAATTTTCTAATACAAATTTACACAATTTTAATGAATGTCATTTTAAAATCAATTTTTCTACTTCATTTCCAAATTGCATATCAGTTTTATTTGTTTCTCTATAAAAAGTCTTTAAGACATACTTGTTGCAAGGGAAAAAGTCTTTCTTTTTTCATATTCCCCTAAACATTTCTCCATCAGTTGCCCAGTTTCAAAAATAATGTCACAATATTTTTATTTATATGTTTAAGTGCTCTTACCTCATTTGCTTTAGTTCCTAAAGGTGTAATTATTTTGTCCCATACCTTGTATCTATCCAGTTCAGTATCATCTTTTTTTTCTATTCTTACTATAAACAATTTATTTTTTTTAACAGTAGTATTTTTCTCCCCTTCCTTTTCTTTTTCAGCTCTTATCTTTACTGTTTCTGCACATGACTTCTTCAGTGTAGATCCTACTTTTTGACCATCTTCTTGCTGTATTCTGTCCATAATTTCACCCCAGGAAATATCCTTACCAGTTGCTGGTTCACCCACATTCACCAAGTCTATAAGTAAATCACCCTACAACTCTACTGACTGGAGGGTTGTAATAACATACACTTGTGTTGAACTTTTTTCCCTAAAAAGGTTCTGCTGAAAAAAAAATCCACAGAATCCATCATATGTACAGCCATTTTTTTTTCTTTTTCTGCCACAAAACACTCTTGAGAAGGCTTGACTGCCTTCACATCAATACTGCTTATGACTCCTTCCTTTAATGGCTCACCCACCTTTACCTCATCATTTCACTTTACAAACATGGCTGCTTTCCTCCTCATCACCTTTTCTCCTTCTACCATAAATTATTCATCTTTTTATATGAATCTAACACATTATTTTCAAAAGACTCCAACTCTTCTCCAAGCTTCTCCAAGCCACCTCTGCCTCGGACCAGAAGCTAGAAGTGCTACCACAAATAGCTTCCCCATATGAAAAGAGTAGGGGAATTTCCCCGATGCCCTGCCAGATTTCCTGTAGTAGTATAAATACTGCCTTGGGTCTCCCTTTGAAAGAGGCCTCTAACCTGGAAGGACTAATCCAGTCAACAGTTATAAATAAATAATACTTCTACTTAGCTGTTCATAATATACAAGACATTTTTATTTACTTTCTCTTTTGGTTTAATAGTTAAGACTACCTACTCATTCCTGTATTGGGCACTTTTTGTTTTCTAAACATTAATTGCTAGTTGTTTGTAATGTTTTTATTAAACTTGTAATCTTTTGTCTTACTGTAACCATTTGTAAACTTCATTTATGTATTTTTGTGGTTCCTTTCTCCCTGGGCCTCCACGGAAAAGGGGCCTTGTGCCCATTTGGGACTATTCCAGTAAACAAATGCTAATAAATAAAATAAGTATTTTCGTCTTCTCCCAGCTAACAACTGAGCTATATCCTTAGCCACTTTACTGACCAAATATTTCCCTGGGTGAAAGCCCTACAACACATTTATTCATTTAGGATGAGAGTTAGGTGAGCTGAGTGGCAGCCATCATTCATGTGGTGAGGGATCAGGGGTTATTAATTTTATAAGCCCTAGCAACCTATGCCCATTCCTGCATCATCAAAAGGGTTGATGTGCAGTGAGTTGTTGCTGTACATGTACGTGACTGCATATACAATCAAGTTACCTTGCACTCGTTATAGACAGTGCCTGTCTCCATGTGATCCTCAAGTCTCCACAGTCTGCCTTTCACTTTAACAGAACAAAACCTCAGGAAAGTACATTTTCATGTTTGCAGTTAAGTCACCCAACCTTTTGTAGAATTTTAAAACATTTTCTACATTTTTTACTGTCTTTTTGCATCTTTTCCATGTGTTCAGTTAATCTGTTTGGCTAGGTATAGAGGTCATTTTTGACAGAGTACTGGTTAACCTAAGTGAGAACAGGACTAACTGCTGCATGACCTGTGTAGTAGAGAGAACTTTCGCTTTAGGTTACACGTTTTCCATATATTTTTAAATTGCTTATTATTATTTCCTGCCTGGAGCACAGTTCAGTCCCTATCTTTCTGCTAAGACTGAGGATAGCTGCACATGTGTACTCAATAAAACACTTGATAAGTGATTCTGGACCTCTGTTAAATAGAAAAAAAAGCTTCGGAAAGTACATTTTTATGTTTACATAAGAACTGTACATGCTTACTGAAAACAAACTTTTACTCAACCCCACTATTTAATTAAAGTGGATGCAGCCTTCTCTCAGCCACATGCAGTGAGCTTAACACTATCTTACCCTGACCCACACCTATGCAGCATCCTCAGACTGTCTATACAAAACTGTCATATACTGATGCCTTTAAAAAATCTATAATGCCTATGTCTAGACATTAGTCAGTGTTCTCAGATCTACCTTATGAACCCAACCTGTCATCAACAAGTCTTAAACAATGTGCATCACACCCTGACACTACAAAAATAGTTCACTCACCTGGCAACCTGAAGCCCTTAAGGCAGCAAGGCCGAGACAGTACATCTGGCAATGGCTTGGTCAAAAGTGACTCCATTGTCAGACACATACATGCTCCACTCATTAGGCTGAGCAAAGACAGAGTAACAGTCAGCTAAACATCAGGTAGCAGGATCAGCAATTTTACTAGGGTCCTCAACTCCCTTTAACCCCTGATACACCTATAACAGCACGTCATTGCTCATGTGGGAGTGAAAGCCATGAGATATACCCTCTTCGATTATACGAAGAGGACATGATGCATATGAAATGGGTGTGAAACAAGTATTGCATAGTATTCTACCACTGCCAACAATGGACATATGTGTACTCAATGAGACACTAGATAAGTGCTTTTGGACCTCTGTTTAACAGAAAGAAAAGCATTGCCACTATACAAACAAAAGATAATTTACTTTAATTATTTTCTTACCTATTAATGTCACTATAAGAAGATTGTATAATAAAGATAGCACTGTACACTGTTAGAAACCTAATCAAGAGGTTGCACTCTTTACAGGTATTCCTAACTCCTGAAAATATTGATATCCATATAGTTACTGAAACATGGTTTGATAAAAATGATAGCACCCCCAGAGTGCAGGGTTTTAATGCCTACCACTCCTTCAGACCCAACACCAAAAATGATGTTATTAATCATGGGAGCATGTCCATATTCCTAAGAAGCCAAATTACCTTCAGGCTGTTAGAACAAGACAATGAACTTAAACTCCTCCATATCCTTCACATGGAACAGAGCCCTGTACCACATCATAGTCAACTACCATACTATACCCCCTCCATGCCACCTGCAGTCCATGAGGCTTATCTAAACAAGCTGACATCCCCCCATCAAACCCAAAATTATTCTCATGAGAGACTAACTGTACTTCCATTTACTGGAAAAACTATACCACCACAAATAAGTATGCACAAAAATTTCTAGATTTCATTATTGCCAGCTCTTTAGACCAACTAGTTCAAGTCCCAAAGAGGGCTTAAAAATACTGGACCTGGTTCTCATCAATATGGTCCCCTTATGCTCAGCAACTACAGTTATCATATCTCTATCCAAATCTGACCACCATGCAATAGCACTCACTATAAGGGTAAAACGTGATTTACCACAAAAACCTTCTGTCTTTAGAGACTACTCCAAGGCAACCCTGTTCCAGCTAACTGAAGACCCACTGAAATGTAAACACCACCTTCACCTCAATTAACCAATTTCACATACTGCCACATCTGTGAATAACTTCTATGCCTACCTCCAAGTATACATTGAGGTATTAGTCCCTATATGATATAAATACAATGCCAAATTTCAGAAAAAATCCATGTGGTGGAACCCCATTATAAAGAAATTATACAATAATAGGAAGATACTCATAGTATAGAACAGTAAACTTGATACCCCATTATGGCTATCAGC
>NC_056732.1:1593334886-1593389963 GCF_019279795.1 Protopterus annectens | reverse complement strand
GTGTCCACGCTACTGAATGGAACAGAAATGTACCTGAAAATTTACGAAGTGTGTTGAAAAGTTTTTGCAAAGTGCTTAAAATGTAACCACAGCATGTCCTACTAGAATGGAACAGAAATGTACCTGCACTACTGTAACTGTTTAGATGTATATATTTTAAAAATGGAAACTGGAATACAAAAGGTTAACATCAGTAAAATAGATGAAATTAAATTACTTTATGGCCATACAATAAAAATATGTTTTCTTTTAGTTTCAGTATAGCAGGAGACAATGTCTGTACTAGAGAAGTTTTCTGTGTTGTCTTTAAATGTGGAAGAATGTAAATTGTTTTATGACTTCCACCATTTGCCAAAGCTCTCAGGAAAAGCCGTTAACTATGTATTTTCATAGGTGAATGCTAAATACTGCTAGCTATCATCCTTGGGATTTTACCTGGGATAGAGTCAGATGACAAGAAATGATGTCATTCTGCAAGCTATCCCAACAGTAATATTTCAGATACTAATTTAAGAAGTCCCTGAGAGAGAGAGAGAGAGAGAGAGAGAGAGAGAGAGAGAGAGAGAACCTTCTGTATTCTGTTCTGGACCTGACAAGATCCATTCATCACACATCTGTCTTGCTGCTTTAATTAAGTAAGTGTATTTGGGCAAAGTAATTCTCTTAGACATAGTCAGGAATATAGCAAAGCTTAGCTTAGATATTTTTCTTTATTTATTTGAGACTGTCCTGTAATGTTGTTTTAAATATTTCCTGTGATTTTGAACTTTGATGTTCCTGTGATTATATACTGAATACTTTTTTGATCTTTTATTATTTATTATTAAATATATTTAAACCTTTTAATGTGGCTGATCTATCTTGAGATAGTTAAGCTCTGGAAGTACTTATATATTTATTTGATGACACTGTGTAGGCCACTCCTAATAGCCTTGTTCTTGGTTAAACTACCATTTGTATTAACAGCAACATTACACTGTAAGATTGGACACCCTTTGTTAAGGACCTTAAAGTAGCTGATAAGGAGTGACTGGTGGCAGGGGAAACAACCTTATAGTCTGGGCAGAAGGAGGCATAGCTAGTAAGCCTGTGCTAGCCTTTCCCAGGTGTGTGTCTGTGCATGTGTGTGTGTATAAATCAAACCTAAAAGAGTGCATGCATCAGCTACTTGGGCAGGGACACAAAGCAATGCTTGGACAGAGAGGGTGCTGGAGGTCTTGGATTGGTCACTCAGCTGAGATCTCAACTATATAGCTGTGCCAGTGGGGAGTCTTACTGAGGATCTGGAGAAAGAGGGAGAAACCAGCCCTGGGCTGACTGTGGTCTCTGTGTGCTCTTAAGGGAAATACTGTGTGTGTACCTGTCATCCTCCCAATGTACGTCCCCCACTGGTACTAAAGGTGAGGACTGAGGCTCCTTGAGTACTGGTCCAGTGGAGGGTCATCACACCAGGATCTGGTATAAATACATTAAAATCTATGTGTTTTAATCTTCTCACTATAAAATAATTATGTGTTGTTCAATCTTTGTGGGTTAGAAGTATTAAGCCTAATTATAAGTTAAGCCAGTCAATACTATCTAGTTATTCTATTATTTAAAAGGCCAGGATAAAATAAGAGGGAAAGACTAGTACTGTCAGCTCATTCAGCCTAGGAGCGGGGAGTGTCCTGCCAATGTGAGTGCCATAATGACATTGCAATGATGGGGGTGTGTCTTGATCATGAGGGCAAATCACCAATAGAATCTGGAACACCTAATGAGAGATGGAATAGATTAACATTATTTCAGATAAGTGCGACGCTACCAGCTCCGCCAAGTTTCAGTACACTCTGTAGTTTTTATTACATATAAAATTGTACTACTCTGCTTCCTTGTCTAGGATTCCACTGGTCTGTTTCCAGGCCTGAAATCAGAACCAGGAAGACTTGAACATATCAGTGCACCTGTACAGTTAAAGTTTCTTTGTTAATAAATATATCTAAATTAGCATCTTACTTCTGTCTACCAACTGTTATTCAAATACGGTTCTGTTTTCATTATCACAGTTTTCATGTTTTCAAATCAATTTCACAACAGAATCAAAACTGGTAACTTCAAGAGAAAAAGAGTACAGTGTACACTGTACATAAGTATGTAAAACTAGAGTATTTATCAAAGTAGCATGTTTGCAAAATGATATAAGAACAAATATTTACATTTGTTAATAAGTGAAGAAACTTGTGAGTGTTACCAATATAAAAGTTCCTTCCTGATGGACAATTTGGCTTTTATATTTCATACGAAGCACTTCTAGCAGCAATAACATTTGTCTGAACTCTGGGAATGTAATTTTATTATGTCAAAAAGGCTAAAAAAAAGAGAATCCTGGTATGTCCTTTAATACATAGAATATATAACCCCTTTCATACTTTTATTTATATCACTTTTTAATAATAAAGTATATCTGTCTACATAGCTACTTCTCTGGCAGGATTGATTAAAAGATCAATCAGGCTAATATAGGTAAATGTAAGTGCAAACTTTAATGCCGTAATAATGAAATGTTACTGTGTAGATGCACTAGAGTGTCTTCATAGAACAGGGTTTGCATACACAATATATTTTAAAATGAAGATCTATTCAGACATGTGATGTTACATTACTGAGACTCCATGGAAGGATTTGCCAGTAAGGCTTTTAAAGGAAAGAAAATATAACTGTATTTGCTGCCCTCTAGTGACAAATCTCATAAAAGCAATATAACTGAGTATTTTGTTTCTTGTGAGAAGTTTTATTATCTGTAAACTAATATCTCCCTTAAGAACTAAAACAACACGGCATCCCTGCCTTGTAGCCTCATCAGTGACAGTTCAGATATTAGTCAGGTCAGTATATTATTGCAGATTCTAGGTAGTAACAAGAGCATGTTATCCCACGCTTATAAGCTTATCTGCACAAGGGTATACCAAGATAAAATAGTGTTTGCAGATTACTGGAACCATCATGATCTGGATCTTTCAATGGACCAGAAATTGTCTGTCATTAAAACCACTATTTCTATTTCCCCTTTCAAAAAACTTATTTATATGCAATTCAGGATTACAAATAACCTATATTTCACACCTGTTCGTTTAAATAAAATTAACCAGAATACCTCGTCAGCATATCCGTGCTGCTCTTACCCCAATGCTGACATCCTACACATAATATGGTTCTGTAGATACTCCAACAGCATTTGGTGTTTCCTTAAGGTGAAAATTGACAAAATGGGATATCACAAATCAACCCTCTCGTGGGAAACGGCACTATTACATATCACAAATACTAATATTCCAAAATTGAAATATCACAGTTTAGTTTGCATTTCTCTACTTGTCAAATTTTACATTACCAAAAACTGGTTGGATTGTACCAAGATGTCCTGGAATGGTTTCAGGAACATGGCAATTAAATATATTACATCACAAAAGTTTTTAATAACAAACCCTAAGAAACCTGCTTATTTCCAGAAGATCTGGAATACATTATTTGAAATTTTAGCTGATAATTAACATCCGGTTAATATACACTGGATATAGTTGAACAGTTCCTTTAATATTAGCTCTTTTGATTCTTCTGTTTGTGCTCTCATTTCACTGATTATCTATTGTGTGGTTTAGATTACTATTATATTATACATTTTTTTCCTCTGACTGATTCTTTAGTAGAAAGATAATATCAATACATTGAATTGCATTACCTATGTTTCCCATTTACAGATGTATTTTTTACTTTAGGTATTTCAGGAAATTCTCTTTGCAGCACTTTTGTATATAATGTATATATATATATATATATATATATATATATATATATATATATATATATATATTTTTTTTTTTTCGTCAACTGTCATTGCATATATGAATGTTTATTACTACTCTACAATTATTTGTGTTATGTTATATCTGTTTTGAAAAACAATAAAACTTGTATTTGAAAGAAAACTAAAAAACAGATATGTGGCATCAACAATTAGGCATCAATAAAAGAATAAAGTACAACTAGGCTGCAATAAAAGAATAAATTATTACAAGAATAAAAATATGTCATCAACCATAAACAATATATGGCAACACATTTGCATTAAAACTGGATATAACAGTGAATCCAGACAGCAGACAAAAGAAATCCAGATTTCTATCATACCTCAACTAATACTATATATTCTGGAATATCCAGATCTCCATGGTCCCATGGTTCCAGACACACCTCTGCTTTTAGTTGTCACGCAAAACTCCATCAACTCTAATTTTCCATTTAACTACTGTCAGTGGATTCTCCTCATTTGATTCTTCAGAAAAACAAAAATGCTAAGAAGGCTTTTAATCTTGACTTCCGATACTGCACTTTTTAAGATGTACAATTTATTAGTTAAAAAGTTAGTGTGCAGCCTCAGAGAATAATAATTTTTCTGATTTCGTTAATGCTTAATTGGTCTCACAGTTTTTGTAAATAACTGGTTAGCTAATTTTCATATGTGATGTGCTTTATCAGTGACTATTTAAAGAAGATCTGATATATCTATGTTTTGCTAACTCCTTATACAGATTTGTAATGTTTGCAGTATGAACATAATATTGCATTACGTACTGGATTCAACAATATTATATAAAACACTTTTAGGAGTCTCTTCTCTCCCCCCACCCCCCATTTCCTATAGTTATTCCCATTTAACATACCATTTCAGCTGGCTTCTATATGCCAAGATCAAGGTATCCATCCAGTTTTAAAAAAATGTCCATACAATTAGGACAGGAGAAGGTCCCTACATTACTCACAACAGCCAAAAAGAAATCGTGAAGGAACTTCTTCGGTTAATAAAAGACATTGGGAGTTCATGGGGTTCACGTTAGACTTTTTAAATAATGGATGACCTGGGATTGCCATTAGTATGTGTAACTCTTTGTATGACATGTTAAATAATTTAGTAACTAGTTGACAATTTGGTCATAGTGGTCTGCATTTCATTATTTTTAAAGTGAAAGTTCTTTTTTCACAAGCTCATTTAAAAACTCCCTAAAACAACCCAAAACCTTCATCTACAATGTGGGTTTCATCCTAAAAGATTACACCATTCCAGTGAAAGATGGAGGCTTGCAAAAACACATGCATTAGACAGTATGGATTCATATATTCATTATATCTAGAAGATAGTATGGTATTGAATAGAATGGACACCAGACCATCTATGTTTTTTACTAGGGATACACGGGAAGTGAGGGACATGATGACCAAACACTGGGGTATCTTGCTGTCTGATAGTGAAATAGGTAGAATAGTAGGACCTGAACCAAAGATAGCATTCAGAAATAAACCCAATTTGAAAAGGCTATTGTGTAGGCCTAAGAATGCTGGTTTTAAGAAAAGGATCATCAAAACAGATAGGAACACTGTGCCATGTGGTAAATGCAATCATTGCATATATATAAATGAAGATACGGTGTTTGCCCATCCTGTCACTGGATACATGTTCTATTTTCATACAGACACTAGCTGTGATAGTAAAAATGTGGTTTACCTGGCAAGATGTGTAGTATGCCCTGCGTTCTATATTGGGAAGACCAATAGAGCCTTAAAAGATCGTATAAGGGAGCATAACTATCATATCAGGCTAGGATCAGAGTTCAATGCTTTGGCGAAACATTGTAAGGAAGCAGGTCCTAACCATACTTTTAATTTTTGCGTCATACAGCATTTGCAGGAAAATTATAGAGGAGGTGATTTAATTAATAGAACTCTGGAATGTGAAAGTAGATGGATAGTCAGATGGAGGGCAGATGAACAACCAGGTCTGAATGATAAAGTTCAAATTAAACCATTTTTGAGAAGTAGGAGGATTTACAGACCTAAATGAGTTAATTATGTAGTGGTTGTCCCTGGCCATGTATATGTATATATCTTGTTGGTGCTTGTTAGTGTAGGCAAACTTTTTTGTTATTAATATCTGTTGTGCAATATGTCTGATTTTTAACCATATTTTTAACATTTTCAGGTTTTAAATGTTTTTATTATATTATTATTATATTTTTTGTATTGCATGTTAGCCTTTGGTTCACTCATAGAACTGATAAGCAGAAGTTTTAATGTTTTAATATTATAGTATGTTGTGTTATTTATGTAATGCTAGCGCTTTAAACTACAATTTAGTTTTGAAAGTCTTCCACCAATTGCAACCTTTGGAGGGTTATTTAAATAATGATTTAGTTGTACTGTTTGAAAAGTCTGAAGAAGCCTAAGGGTGAAAGCGCTTACTATCTGTGTCATTTTGTGAACAAAGATTCGTTTTTTATGAGCTGAACAGCAACCTTGGATTATTTACTACTGGTATCTATGCACTTTGTAGTACATTTGGATGTTTGGGAAATCTCATTTTTGAACTTTGGAGACTCTGAGACTGTGTTTTTATGCCATTAGGAAACAGCGTTATATGGTGACTGATTTTATGTATGCCAGTGTGTTAACTATTCTGTTGATACCATTTTGTAGTTGCACACTGCATTATTGTTATTTCTCCTTCATTTTTTAGATATTGTTGTAGAAGACTTTATTAAGGTCACCTATGACAAGTTATACTTTGACTGCATCATTAACTATTTTTGTGGGCTCCATTTTGAACAGAGCTGACCTTAACTTTATTGTCAGGATAGTTCATAGTTCATAGTTCATAGTTCAGTACTAAGCTAACTGCCCTTGCGAGCCATTTTAAGCCTAGCCAATTATCCTTTGTGAGACTCAAACCCTGCACCTTGTGTTTGTAAGGCAAACACCTTAGCCATTAAGCCATCCTCCCAACCCTGGAGTTATCTGAAGGCTTTGTAAGCTTGTTCCTTTCAGTTTAATAATTTGTTGATTTTCTAACTCTATAATTTAGACTTTTTACAGAATTTTTATACTAAACATGACTCACTGCAATGGATTCATCGATACAGTTATTTAGTGCATTAGAGAGGGCCACAAACAATTCACCAATGGGTTGGAGGGGGCTAATATAAAGTCCCTCCTGACTGCTGCAAGGTGATTATTCAAGGTGCAATATTTGCCATTTGAAAAGGCCTTACCAATATTATTAATTTTGGTGCAAAACAGCAGTCTGATTTGCAAAGCTAAGGAAAGCATCAGCTTGCAGTGCTTTCCCTTTAGTCAGTTTCTTATAGGTTCTTGCATGGTGGTCTGTGCCTTGCATTCTGCCCTATTAAGGTCTCAATCCTCCTCTACCTCCTGCATCTTTACAGTCAGATAACTCCACTAATATAAGAACTAAAGCTCTGCTGTCACATAAGTAAATGTACTGGAGAGACAAATTTATCATCAAACACCTACCACACCTCTAGAACAAACTTCCTATGCAAGCTAAATGAAGTGGCATCCTAGCATCCTTCAGATTAAACCTGAATGTTTGCATGTGTACCCATAAATGTACTCTTGAGACTGACCTGCTTTGCTGTTCTGCAGAAGCAGGTTCAGCATGAAAATGAGGATTGGCAAGGAGTAAATGGTCTTGGGACCAATTTGCCTTGTCTATCTTGTGATTCTATATTCATGTGGCACTGTGGTCATAGCAAAAAAGAGTTTGAATAATGCTTAGCATAGAGCAGTTGTCAAGGATGCTTGTTAAGAGAATTCCAGGAATTTATTAAAGGGCCTAGCATGAGACATAAAAAGGTCTGCTCCCACAACGAGGTAACATGATTCAGAGGCATGTTATCCACAACCATTCCTCTATACCTTACAAGTTACTCATGTATCTCTCTTACTCCACCTACAGCAACCGAATAATTTATCTAAGAACACTGTATATAAGCCTGCACCTAGAAACCATTGTTAATAATGAACACTGTACTGTAGTTGCCCTACTTATTTGCTGTTGAATGTTTACCCATCTGTCACTTTCTTCAACCTTGTTGCTCTGGAATTTTGCATTGCAACTTTCAATGGACGCAGACTAAGCTTTTTGATAGAATCAAGTTATGTCCTTATATTTCAAACAAATATTCATATCTTTGAAAACATAAGAGTTACTGAAGAAGTGTAAACTGAAAATTCTATAGCATTCTTTAAGTTCTAGGTCTTAAAATGGATTTCATAAGTCACAGTAAATACAGTAACTATTAAGTTTGTAATATTTTGTAAATAACTCACAATATCTCAGCAAACACTTAAGTTATCCATATACTGTTTGCTGCAGTTTGTTCATCTTGCTGAAAGCTTTCAAATGAGGCTAACCAGGTCTGTCTGTGCTATTTAGTTGTCAAGATATTTAGAAAAACATGAAATTTATGACAAGATAAATAAATATTATATGAACAAAAATAAGTATCTCCTTAATTGCACTAGCCAGAAGTCAAATATCAATACATTTATGTTTTCTGTTGTGTGAACTTTAAGATTAATTTTTTTAATAATTTGTACAAGGCATGCTTTTGGAATTATTAATGCAAATATGAGCAAGCAATATTTGATGCCTGCAGGCCTCAGTAGTATGTAACTTTTGAAACACCTAGACACGTCACTTGGCTGTAATGAGTCAAGACCTTTAGCCACCTCTGTAAAATATACATTACAAATAAGGTATTTATGTACTGCAATACAACAGTGTCTGTGCTGTGACAGGTAGCACACTTGCATTTGTCACTGAAGACTGTAGGTTCTATTCTTATACCAGGAAAACAGATTGCTGACAGTGCAGTGCAGTATAAAGGGTGTGCTGTACTCCTGAATGTGTCATCCGTTGAATGAGACATTAAGCCAAGGTCATATCTGCTTGAGTTGGTGGTAGCTTAGGTAATAGGTGACTTTATCGTCGGGCACACTGACGTCCCGCTCACCAGACTGAACAAGGAGAAGGTCATGGTGAGCTGCCTGTCAGGCGCTAGGATCCGCCACATAACACAAGCACTCAGGTCACTCCAAGGCAAGTACAAATATGACTCAGTCATTGTCCATGCTGGTGTGAATGACCTGAGACATACCTCCCTGAACTACATGAAAAGAGACATAGAGGAGCTCTCTGAGCATGTAGCCCAGGCCGGTATGACCCTGACCTTGAGTAGCATCTTACCCTCACCAAGAACGATGCCACAATATGAAGACAAGATGATCAATTTCAACAATTGGCTTAAGTATTGGTGTCATTCAAAGGGGATCCAATGCCTTTTAGCCTGGGATGACATGCACGACAAACCATGATGCTTCGCTAGGGATGGCTTGCACCTGTCACCCCTGGGCTTTTGGATATTGGCAAAGGCTCTTGCCACCCCCATAGTGCCTTTTTTAGGCAAGGCACAAAAGACAAACCCACTTCCATAGGTATCACAAGGGATAAGAAACTAAGAGTAATGCTACTCAACGCCAGAAGTCTAAACCTCAAGATGCACGCACTCAAAACTCTCCTTAGCATGGAGAACATCGATATCTGTGCAGTAACAGAAACCTGATTCAAGGCTCCCGAGAGCACCCCAGCACTACCAGGTTATACCTCATACCATGCTTTTCGGTCCCAAAACTTGGACCGAACCACAAAAGGAGGGGGAGTATCAATATTCGTCAAACACACCCACACGTCCAGGTTGGTGGCACAGCACAAAGCATCAGAGACTATCCATGTGCAACTAACAGTGGGTATAACTGCCTTCCAGTTTATAGCCTGCTACAGACCACCCTCCCAAACCCAGGAACCCCACTCAGCCTTCCTGAGAACACTGGAAAATATGAAGGTCTCTCCAAACACCATTATATTGGGCAAATTCAACTACCCAAACATAGACTGGGAGCATTACTCTAGCTCCAACACCCTAGCCCAAAGGTTCCTAGAATTTATAAACTCAGATTTGGGATTGCATGATCCATGCATTCCTGAAGGTGTTCATAGAATGCGTTTATAAAGGATTTTGCAGTCTGGGCCATATTATCCACAGGCCCGGGGGCAGTGGCAGCTGGTGACTTCAAATCATAGGGGGGCTGCAGGAGACAGCTGGATGGGTGTGGCCAACAAGATGGGGTGTGGCCAACAAGACGGAGTGTGGCCAACAAGACGGGGTGTGGCCAACAAGATGGGGTGGCTATGGTGCAATGGGATCAATGCTTCACATACTTATTTACATGAAATAAATGCTCAGTCAGTATGGCACATGCTGAATAGTCTACACAGCACACATTGTTACATACACACATTGGTTTGAACACTTACCTCTGCGGTATACTGCAAACAGTAGTTCATACTCAGTTTCTGCACCTGAGGAGAAGCTGTCGTGCACCTTAGAAGCTGTGGTCTGGAACACACATCAGGTCATACTGGATTTCTCCCAACTCCTTTTTCATGGAGGCTCAAAAGGGACAGTTTTAAGTTTCCCAAAGCAAATAATATTCACATGACCCCCCAGCTGGTTCCAAATAGGTGCTTGCAGTCTTGTTCCAGTTAGGGGTTTGCCACATCAGATCTGTTTCCATTGGTTCCTGTCCTCTGCATCTTGCTCTGTCACCACATCACTTCCTCTACCACATCCATAAATCTAATTACAAGTCCTTCCTCTTTTCTTCCCTGGCAGCTCCATCCTTAGCATCCTTCTCCCAATATACCTAGTAGCATCCCTCTTTAGCATCCCTCAGCACATGTCCAAATCACACTACCTTTGGGCATGCCTTCCCCTTCTTCTAGAGCCAACAGTAGCCTCCCCCAATTTTTTCCTTCCCCCTCTTCTAGAGCCAACAGTAGCCTCCCCCCAATTTCTGCCAGCAGCCTTTTGGTAAAGAGTAGTACTGGTGGTGGTGATTGTTAACTTGGGCCTCGACCAATCCTGTATCAAAATCTGTATTGTCCCACAAAATTTTGTCAGGAGGTTATATGTGGTGATGCCCAGGCTTCCTGACATAACCCTCCCCATTTATCCGGGCTTGGGACCGGCACAAAGAAATGCACTGGCTTGTGCATCCCCAGTGGCTGGGTTACATAAGTGCTTGTAGTACTAGTATAGTACCAAATAAGTGCCTCTTGTGTTCTTCTGTATGGTGTTCCGTTACTTATAGATAAAGTCCATTCATCTCTCTTTATTTTGTGCAAAATAATCAATAACTCTCTGGTTGAAGTTGGGTATACTCCGCATTAACTCCTTTCCTATGGAAAGCATAGCCAAAGCATTCAATCTGTCTTGCCACATTGTAGAATGAAGAAATGTTTTAATCCTTTTCAGTGTTGAGAAACACCTTTCTGCCTCAGCAGTTGACATTGGTGTGGTGGCTATAATTAACAACACTTTGTAAGTCTGTGAAAACACATGGGTTAAGGAGTTGTCCAACAAGAATTGTAACATCTTGACTGCACTGCCAGCTGCTTTAAAGTCTTCACGTTGATACACCACTCCAAGTTCTGTTCTAAGTGGTCCCCTCATCAGAAATGGATAGCTGTCCATTGTTCCTGTGAACAGATTTTCTGGAAACTCTCTTATGTATGTTGAAAACTTTCCAGGCAGAAGTAACTGAGAAGCTTGAAGATGGCCAGTTTGTTGAAATCGTGATGTTGCCTGGAACCTTATGACATCACACACTTCCTTTGCAGCAAATGACAAGCTCTCATGCAGTGGTTGGGAAGCTGATGGCCCTCGTCTACGTTTTGACCGGATGTTCTCTGTATGTAGGTACTGTTCTGCAATACCATCGATACCCGATCTGACACTGTCAATTGCATCCAAAAATGTATGAACATCCTTTTCAACAGCAGTTGCATCTGTGGTACGACACTGAAGTTGCCTGTACAGAACATCAACATGGGGCATTATACAATGGAAGACAGCAAGCCAAATTTTAAATTGGTCATTTTCAAGTGATTGCAGTAGCCCATTTGCTTCCAGTACAGTTGCTGCACCAGATGTAGGATTCCTGCACAAATAATCAAAGCACTCTTCCAGCGACTCCAAGTTCTCGTACACTGCATTTACAGTACGGATGTTAAAATTTCACCATGTTCCTGACACTCTTGGCATGCATCGTGATACTATATTATCCAGAGCAGCTTGTCTTTGAGCTGAACGACTGAAAAAGGCTGGAATTCCACCAAGTGTGGAAAAAAATATCCTTGCTTCAGTGTTCTGTTGTGCATCTCTTTGCATTACCAGATTAAGTTGGTGGGCATAGCAGTGTACATAGTAGGCATATTTAAACTTTTCTCTTATGATGGCCTGGACCCCATGCTGAATACCACTCATAACTGATGCAACATCATAACTCTGAGCAATCACTTTTTCATGCTGGTCTCCCACTACTTCCTTCAACTGTTGTTCTATCACAACAGCAATATGTTGTGCTGTCTGTCCAAGTGGTGTAAAGTATCCCCAAAAACGTTCCACCACCTGTCCATTGACAATGTAACGGAACACAATAGCTATTTGCCACGTCACAGCAAAATCAGTGGTTTCATCTGCAATTACTGCTATAAATTTTGCAGTACGAATCTCTTTTTTTATTTCTTCTCTGCATACTGTTAGCATGCAGTCCAGGAGTTCATTTTGAATAGTTTTTGATGTTCCTTTGAAAACAGTTGAAGCTGTCATGTGGTCTAACAACTTCTTATCAAACTGGCTGACTAATTCTACTATTGCCCGGAAGTTTCCTGGATTCCTTGACTCTTCAGACTCATCATGACCTCTGAAAGCTAGTTCTTGTGCACCACACGTCTTCATGCATTCTATTAAAATAGACAGAACATGACGGTTGTCAGCCACTCTCTTGTTGTGTCTTTCTACTGATAACTGGTATCCACTACTTAACTGAGACCGGATATCCACAGTTCCCAACACTGCTAGACTCATTTCGTTGTCTAGATGTTTAGCAGACTGTTCATGCCTTCTGGACTTTTCTTCCAGTCTCTTCAGGTCATCCATACCCTTTGATGTCCAGGCTTCCTCTCCACCAAATAACAAACATGGGAAGCAGTACAAGCTGTTTGTTTCCTCACAACCACAGATCCAGATGTGTTTGTCATACACTGACCTGTTGAAGCTGCGTGTGTATGTTCTTGACCTACTTGTACCTGCAGACTCTATCTTCAAATCAGGTGTGGGTCTTCCAGTCCTCTTGATTCTTAACTTCTCATTAAGAGTCAACTCTTTAAAATTAATTGATTTCAGATAGTCCACTGTAACACTCTGCTCACTCTGTTCACTCATTCTGGTTATTGTAGTCGAGTTGTTGCAACTCTGAAATGAAGATATTGCAGAAATTATTTAAGTGCCACTGTTGTATACATGTAATGATTTACAGCTTCAGAAACAGCACTCATTTCATTGACATTCATTGACAGTGCCACAGCCATGATCTACCAACTATCTGGCTTGGCCTTGCCAGGATTAAAGACTATTAATGCATTTGTGATGCACACACTGTCACAGCTTACAATGTCTTTGCAGGACTAACAGGGGCAGTCATTCCATTGCCTCCACTATACTTTCTGCTTTGATCCTTCCAGCATTAAAATATATCTGCTGCACAGAGACTGTAGTCCCACAGCCTGTATGCATATTGCTTACTCCCTCAGAGTTTTGCAAAGCCAGAATTACAACACTAAATGGTTATTATATTCCAACACTGGCGACATGAAAGTCCCCCATCCCAACAGCCTACCAAAAGTACCTGGCTCAAAAACCTCTGAAATCAGAAAGCAAACAGTAATGAACTGCAAATGGCTGCATTAATTTAGTCCATTGCACAGAAATGGTAGTTACAGGCTTGCCCAACAGCAGACTTTACCCAAACAGTCATCTTGCAAAGCTATAACTGACAGTAAACAAGGGCAGTCACCTCAATGAATTCACAAACACCCCTCCTCCCATTACCTAATGAAGTAGCTGCTTTTTACTGGTCAGGATTAAAGTACAAATACTAACAACTGCATTGCATACTTTCATTTTGCTGACAGACTCACTATCACAGCTTGTGTGCATCAGCCAAGTACACATTTAATTTTAAATTTAATTTTATTTACCAGAGTTTCTACAATAAAACATGGTTTTATGAAACAAAAATTCCTTGACCCCCACACACACACACACACCACACTCAGATTTCAAAGCTTCTGGTCGATCTTACTTCAGTGAAATGTACATTACTGTTGCAAATGTAGACATAACTGCAGCTATTCACACAAGCATTGCCCCCAGCCCAACTCCCTACCCAGAGAAACTGCTTTCAGCCTACAATGTTTAAGCGAAATAAATCACCATGGTTGCATTTCTTTCACATCACAATAGCCAAGAACTTGCACATAATCTTACTTTATTTGCTGGTGTGTGTGTAAACTACAGGCCATTTCATTTCAGAGACCCCCCCCAGGCTATTTCTGACAAAAATTATCTAAAATGCCCCAACCTCCCGAAAGAAAGACTACTAAAAATGGCCAAAAATATCATACTGTATTATGTTATGTAACCACCATAGTCATGTACAAGCTTCACATGCAGTCGTTTCCTTATTTGTATGCACAATATCTTTTAATTTTATTTTCCAGAAAAGGAGGATGCATACAGAGTACCGGTCCCAGACCAATACACATTTCCATTTCACATGTACTGATTCTGAAGTATTCAAGTACCACATATACCGATTTAAAACACAAGGCATGTGTAGTACACTGCCTGCTTATTTTTAGATTATTCTAATGCAAGCATTCTACCCTAATTGAAAATGTTATGTTTTTCATTTTCTTATAATTATAGCTACTCTCAGACAATATAGAAGTGCAGTAGTAGTAGTGCTAATGACCCACCCCCTAAAAAATAATTATTTACACTCAGACGTCTTGTTCTGGGAAAATGTTACGAGTACAACAAAGAAAAATATAACACTGCAGTGCAAATTTGTTAAGAGGGAAGCACATCAGCTAACTTAGATAAATGTGTCACTGGACTGCTTGCTGTTGCCAAGTTAACCATTGAATATGATCACAAGTACACTAAAACAAACACATGAAACATTAATCATCAGGGCCTCAGGGCAGGGTAAACACCTGGACTGCCATAAACCCATAAAAGTCAGCATTTTCTGCATGTTGTAACTACCAATCTATTCAGCCTGTAGACACTCGGTCTCCAACTTCATTTAAGAGTGTGAAATTTTTATAACTTAAAGCCATTTACTTTGTACTGCTATTTTTGGGGAGGGAATAGAATTCCTAGCCTTCTGATCTTCCAGAATCTAATAAGGGTTATTCTGCTCTTAAGTTAAGAGTCTCTCCACACTGTATAATTACTTATCTCTTGTGTATAATTAATCTGCATCCTTTCTGTAAAGTTGGTGCAATCTGAAGTGGGTCTTGGGGGAGGGCCAAATGAATGTTTAACTACCTCAGACAGTATTGTTTTGCCAGGTGTAGCCTGAAGCCAGTATGATTCACTGGAGTGTATTAATCCATTGCATTAGTCAATCATTAAAATTTGTTCATTTCCAAGACATTAGCTTAAAAGACTTTCAAAATTAAAAAAAAAAAAAAATATATATATATATATATATATATATATATATATATATATATATATATATATATATATATATATATATATATATATATATATATATATATATATACATATATACATACACACACACAGTCACACACACACACACACACACACACACACACACACACACACACACACACACACACACACACACACACACACACACACAAGTTACCTGGCATTTTGCTACTTTAGGTGCAGAAACCAAGACTGCGAAGTGTGTAAACATTTATTCTTACAGGAAAAAGTACATTTGCTAGCATTCTTTCACTATGCTCAAAACCACAAAAGCTGGTATTTTAAATATACTGCTTCCCTGTTTGCCAACAAGCTATCACTATGAGAGTCCAATCAAAACAAAAATGAGGTGGTAAAGAAAACAATATTTCAATGCCTTGGCTACGTGACAGCTTGCTTAATATCTAGATGGGAAGCAAAGGCTGTGATGAATCAAAAAAATAAATTAGTTAGGCAGAGACACAACAAACTAATGGGCACATTATTTCTAACATAAGGGGTGGCGTAAGCCACATAACTTTGGGCTAGGCTTATAAATGCCTTAGGGCAGATAGCCTAGTATAAACCTATAAACCTATGAACCTATGAACCTATTACTTTTAAATACATTACTGGAGTGGAATGCCAGTCAAAATAAAGTATAAAAAAGACAAGCAGCTAACAAAATGCATTTTCTGAATACACAAAATCAACAGTATAAAAATGACAGAAAATCAGAACATTCTGCAAAAGGACAGATTAAAAGTCATGACTGTACTTGTGTCTACCTTGGATACTCTAAGTGCTCCTTGCCTGGACACATCTACCTTGGAGGGATACTCTAAACCTGGACACATCTAAAGTCACTACATGGGGGAGTGGGGGTACAAGTATGTCACAATTTGAAACGCCTCTGGCTGATGGCCCCGAGCCCATGACACATTTCATATACTCAACCTCAGAGCAAGAAATCTGGATAAGGCCATAAATAAAAATAGGACAAAGGTCAAAATACAGACAATTTTTAAATGCTGCTCTTACAAACTTAGAAAGTTCAGTAGGTCTTGCATCAGTATGACTTTTCTGTAGGGTACATACTAACCTCCTATGATATAATAATAAGTATAAAACAAAATGCAGCAAATATATGGAGCACAAAATGAACATGACAGGAGAAAGAGTAGCTAGTGGGCTTTTCATTTAATGCACAGTAGTCCAGAGACAACACTACTAACTTCTCAATGCCAAAGACCAAATGCAGAAAGACCATCATTAAAAATCTAAGTTTTAACCTGGCTGTAGCACAAAATACTGAATGTCACTCTGTAAACATGCTAAAACACTTGATGTCATCAACATCAGTCCAATTTACCTCAGCAAAAATGCTTTTTTTTTCTTCTCCACCCAGAGCCTCATTTATCTAAAATAGATATATTTTTGTGTTGCATTTCTTGATAGATAGTGCTATGAAATATACTTCCCAGGGTTCCTATTCTTTTTAACAATAATAAAATAATGATGGCCCCTTAATGGCTAATTTTACTACTGCCTTCTGTGCAGTGAGGCACTTGGCATATATGCTGTATATTTGTAATGCCAAATTGAGTACTTAGAGGCTGCATATCAGACATTTTAATGTTCTATGAAATGCCAATTATGAAAATCACTTTTGTTATATTGCTATAACTTTGGTTTCATTCTCCCCAGAGAGGGTCAGAGCACTGACCCCAATCTAGAGCTAATTATGTAAATGTACTTGTAGAAAATTATAAGATTAGTTATATCCTTCCTATTTGTTCTTCTCTCCTTTCAGAGAATACATAGCACTGCAAAGATAGGCTGGCTTTATATAAATGTTGATAATGATATCAGTACATTTTCATTACTTATGATGCAATAAAAAGTATAAATTATAGGACTTGAACTGTGATATTAGCACAACGAAAGACTGATGCATTATTAATAATAGAAATGATGACTGTAAGGGCAATAAGGACCATACGTTGTGATGGGTCCTGTGGGTAAATACACTTAGTCTGACTGTAACTTTACTTTACATTAAGCCAGCCTAACTACTACTAACAAGCAAAGCAATACTTATAAATTTAAGTAGAAAACTAAAACTAACCCCTTACAATCTAGCTCTAGTAATAATCATCACTCAAACTTTAAAAGTAGCATTAAAAAAAAAAAAACTCTATTCACTGACCTGTAAAAAGATAATTCATAATAGGTGCCACCTACAAGACACATCAGTGAATGAAAAAAAAAATGCAAACTAACTATCCTACCACCTATTAATGCAATCAGTACCCCTTTGTTTGAGGCTGTTCTTCAGTGATCTCCGCTAGGAATATAGAACAGTTAACTGCATTTTCTACATATACTAATATATCAGAGAGTTGGGCAGTAACAGTCCATACCGGTGTTTCTCAAACTTTTTTGATCGTGGCCCACTTGAATAAAGCATATAACTCAGTGGCCAACAAGCCTCTTCCATAAACCACATGACATCACATATCCAGGTATACACAAGCACCAAAATGAAACATTTCCCAAACACTGACACAGTAATGAATAATTTTCCCCAGTAACCCGTTCATTAGTTTGTATTGTGTATTGTATTGTGCACAAGCACTGAAATGACACAAATTATTTTGCCCAGTGGTCGCTTCAGCTGTCTGACCATGTATGCACAAGCACTTCCCTGATACACGAATGAATTTCCCCAAGCAAAATCTTCATTACTATGTCCAGGTATACACAAGCACTGAAATGAAACATTTCCCTAAAAGAAAAAAAGACCCCTTCAGTAAAATCTTCATTACTATGTCCAGGTATACACAAGCACTGAAATGAAACATTTCCCTAAAAGAAAAAAGACCCCTTCAGTAAAATGTCCAGGTACAATATGCAAAAGCACTAAAATTAAACATTTGCCCATGTGAACCCTTCAATAACATACAAGCACCAAAATGAAACATTCACCCAAGTGACCTCTTCAGAAAAATGCTGAGGTATCCCCAAGCACCAAAATGAAAAGTTTGCCCCTTTCCTTCAATAACATAAAGTACAATACAACACCAAAATCATAAACATTCACCCAAGCGACCACTTCAACATAACTATAAGCACCAAAATGAAACACTTATTACCCAAGCAAGTAAATGTAATAACAAGAACAGGTGTAACACAAGATTAGTCAATAAACTAAATGCATTTGCACTTTGTACTGGTAACTGCAATACATAACACTTCAGCTTAAATAAGTCTAACTTAACTAAATACAGCAGGAAAAAAAGGTCTGGGCAGTTTTTCACTCCTGCTAGCCATCCCAAAAATGTTATCTTGTGAGAAGGAATGAGGGATGATGCACATTTTGGAATATTAATGGAGGGTCATTGCATAATTTTTTATAACAACCATTCAGATTTCTCAAACACAACTCTAAAGGTAGGTATCATTACCTGAGTTTCCTTAAAAGAAACATAACTGCTATATGCGTGATGACAACAACAGCAACAAACAAAATGCAAACAGCAAACAATTGTCATTGAGAAATGTAAGCCATCATTAATTTTCTCAAAATATTCCTTCGTAAATAAACATTACAAACATCATATACCTTTATAGAAAGAATATTCTGTATTAAAGTACAGAATTTCAGTTCCAGCAATGAAATAGCAGTATCTAAGTCTTTAGATCCAAATAGTTTCCTTTGCTGTGACACAAGTACCCTGCCAACCAATTAGCTTATAAAGGCCATATTCAGCCCTATGACTTGAGCACTGTGAACAGGCAAATCAGGTTTCAACTCAATAGCATTCATGAATACCATAAAATGTACTGATTCAGTGCACATGCCCTAGTAGCACAAGAAGTAGCATTGGAACATTTGACTTGTTAAGGGCCTGCAAGTATGAATGATCAGATTTTCTGAAGGAATAGCAAGTGATTCACACTGCTGCCACTTTGATGCACACATACTGAAGGAGTGTCAGGGAGAAGAGAGTTACCAAAAAATCAAGGATTACACTGATGTATTTAGGAAATAATCCTTATAACAGTTTTATCAATACATGCTTATGACAAGTCTGAGCCTCTTAGCAAAAAGTTGTCTGTCACTTAAATTAAGTACATAATGCATTTAAATATACCAACAGATCTCAGAACCAAAATGACATTGCAAATTGCATTCATGTTAGAAAACCATAAAAAAAGAGAACAGTGTTTCTAAGATATTAAAAACAAGTATAGTATTGCAAATATCTGTTACTACTGTGAAAAGAAGAGGTAGCTTAACTGTTGGCAATATCCCATTCATTATACATCTATTCGCAAATTACAAAGAGCAACTGTCAGAAAATACTTTGAAAAAAATCAGAAAGGTACATTTCAAATGCTTGTTTTCTGTTTTTTTTTCTTTCCTTGTCATTTGCAGAACTTTTGGTCAATAACAGTGAATGAAAGTTCACTGTCTAAGTAAAAAAAAATTAATTTGGAAGACAGTGTCATTGGGGGTCGAAATTGGGGTCGAAAAACAATTGTCATCAGTAAGTATACAGGCACATTGCTTGCTATGCAACTACCAGAATACACACATGCACACAGACACACATGGACACACCTGCATCAGCACTATTTATTTATTTATGTGTGCATGCATTTTTTTTAAATAATGATAATTCCCTGGTAGTGCTTTTTAAAATATATTTTTTGGTTTAAAACACTACAACCATTCTTTTAGAGATAGTGCAGGAAAATCCTTAGGGCCATACAAATGTGTTATACCTTTTATATCCGTAGGTAGTTTTGTTTTTATTATTTGCAGCCATTTCCAGTACCTAGTTTTCCTGTTCAGAGAAGCAGTGGGGTAATACTGTAACTCAATAAGAAATGGTACTCAGTAAATGTGGGTATAACTGCAATAATGTTGATTAGCTGGTTCAGCTGGGAAAGAGATGCATATTCTAGGAGAAGAATAATTCCCAGTTTTTCCCAGTAATCAATTTGTGAATGACATTAGCTAAAATAATGGGTACTAAATATCTAGCTATCTAAAGATGTCACTTTTAGTTGCAAACAAATTAAAGCTACGAAGTGGCACTCATATGCATTTACAAATCCTAATAGAAATGGATACACACAAAACTGCATTCCAAAACATTGCACATAATACAGAGGAGACAGAATTTCAATCAATGAAAATTATTATGATGCAACTCTTTATATGCACCTGATAATACATTCCACATATTTTGACCGAAGTAATACATCATATGCCCATTCCATACTTTTTGACTCAAGTAATACATGATATACATTCTGTTTATTAATCAAATGATAGCGCTGCCTTTTTTAATATTTTTCATACTAATGTAATGATGAGCCTCTCGGTGTAAACATCATATGAATATATTCTATTGTACTCATTCTTTTCGGATGAATAGTACAGTAAACAGTGAACTCTCAGAAGGACACACAAATCTGCACTGTTGCATACTGAAGACAAGAAGTGGCAATAAATGTAATACTCATGAGCTTATACTGAAATCATAGCAAACGTTTACTAACTTCATTTACAAAGGGCCTTACTATAATATGCTGCATATATCATTTTGCAATAGGGTAGCCTTAAAGCATTAACATATCTAAGTAACAGGTTATGTATACATGCACACAGACACACACACACACACACACACACACACACACACACACACACACACACACACACACACACACACACACACACACACACACACACACAGAGGCAGAAATGCATAGATAATAGAGATATAAATACTTATAACCAAAGAAGCATTTAGTAAACAGCATTTAAGAGCTAGCATTTTTGTTTATACTATCAGCAAAACACAGCATGTCTTTAAAGTCTGTAGTATACCCAGTAAGGTATAAGCTCATTAGAAAATGTGACTTACTACCTTCCATAATGTTGTAATACTCTCCAACCTGGACAGCTTTCTCTTGTTCATCCTTAATTCATATAGATCAAAGTTGAAATAAAAAAATAGTAACTCACCTGTTGTCGTTGATTCCTCCACTGACAGCCTGATGAAAGAAGCAGCAAATGATAAATCCACCACAGTCCTCCTGCCTGGATTGCCTCCCTTCGCTACTTTAAAAATAATTTGTTTTCTAACTTGACTTGAGCCAAAAAAAAATGTTTTATTGCAAAACTAAACTCAGCAAAAAGCTCACAAGGTATAAGGTAGGTGTAGGTCCAACGCCGAAAACCGACTGACTGATTCTCGCTCTTTTCCTAGCACATAAAGCCCGGTAAGAGAGCGACAACCAATCAGCAGCATTTGCCCAGCAAGCACGTCATGACGTGCCTGCGGACGTCGCAGTCCGAGCTCCTTCCATGTCTATGCGGTTTGTGTCTCAACCGCATAGACTTCTGGGAGGTTCTGGGCATCACAATGATGCCTTCTTTGCTCCTCCGGGCTGCAATGTAAACATTGCAGCAAGAATTAGAAAAAAAAAAAAAATCGCTGTTGCGATTGAAGCGCGCAATGCGCATGCACGTAATTTCGAGTCACGGACTCGAAATTTAAAAGTACGAAAAACAGATTTTTTTTTTTTTTTACATTTAAAAAAAACAAAATAAACTACTCAGCTGTCTAGCTGAGGGGCTGCAGTCCGGCAGCCCGATGCCACGAGCCGCCCCTGCCCGGGGGCTTTGAAGGATTCCACCTTGGTTTTGAGGAGTGTGAAATTTGCTTTAGAGAAGTTTTTCACTGTGGTTTTCTGGGCATGGGTGGGGTCGGGATGTGAATATCCAGTGATATTAGTTTATGGTCTGATCTTACCAGTGAGGGATACACTTCTGGTCTGGAGCATAGAGTCCCTATGTTGGTGACCAGGTCCAGTATGTTTTCCCCTCTTGTGGGAGTGGTAACAAGTTGTTCCATAGCATTTGAGTTTATAAATTCTAGGAAACTTTGGGCTAGGGTGTTGGAGCTAGAGTAATGCTCCCAGTCTATGGTTGGGTAGTTGAAGTCACCCAATATAATGGTGTTTGGAGATACCTTCATATTTTCCAGTGTTCTCAGGAAGGCCAAGTGGGGTTCCTGGGTTTGGGAGGGTGGTCTGTAGCAGGCTATAAACTGGAAGGCAGTTTTACCCATTGTTAGTGGCACATGGATAGTCTCTGATGCTTCTTGCTGTGCCACCAACCTGGAGGTGTGGGTATCTTTGATGAATATTGATACTCCCCCTCCTTTTGTGGTTCAGTCCAAGTTTTGGGGCCAAAAAGCACGGTATGAGGTATAACCTGGTAGTGCTGGGGTGCTCTCGAGAGCCTTGAACCAGGTTTCTGTTACTGCGCAGATATCGATGTTCTCCATGCTAAGGAGAGTTTTGAGTGTGTGCATCTTGAGGTTTAGACGTCTGGCATTGAGTAGTATTACTCTTAGTTTCTTATCCCTTGTGATACCTATGGAGATGGGTTTGTCTTTTGAGCCTTGCCTAAAAAAGGCACTATGGGGGTAGCAAGAGCCTTTGCCAATATCCGAAAGCCCAGGGGTGACAGGTGCAAGCAGACCCTAGTGAAGCATCGTGGCTTGTCGAGCATGTCATCCCAGTCTGACAGGCATTGGATCCCCTTTGAATGACACCAATACTTAAGCCAATTGTTGAAATTGATAATCTTGTCTTCATACTGTAGCATCATTCTTGGTGAGAGTAAGATGCTACTCAAGGTCCACCTTTATTAAGCATCTGTTGGATCTGTTGGGTTGTTTGTTTCTGATAACTGGTTACATTAAACTCTTTTTTTCTAGTGGCTCTTTTAGCTGTTTAAAACTTTCATTTAAAGGCTCACTGCTGCTTTTCAGCTGTGAAACATTTCTGCAGTTTGTTTCCCTCCTTGCTGGTATAGTGTTTTTATAGTTGGTGGCTTTGCAGTTGCCCGCCCCTAGTGTAAATTTGATCTGGGACCCTCCTCCCAGTCTAGTGTCATTACCTCATTCTACCCAGTACAGGGAGAACATTTGAGAAGGCCAATCGGCTTAGTTTTGGCTACTCCTTTCTCTCTTTCCACTAAAAAAAAAAAAAAAAAAAAAAAAAAAAATTATCTGCTTTTACTGTATTTGTGTTTTTTCCTACTTTATTTTGCTTTTGTGTCATCTCAAAAGTACTCGATTGTATTTATTACTGCTTGGTGTAACTTATTCTAAGCCTTTTAGTTTAAGCACTTGGGCTTTAGACCAGTTGTTTTACATTAGGAAGGTTTGTGGGCTGCACTGTGGTGGTAGGACAGGTAACTTACATCCTTCTAAGTTGGGAACTGCTGATTGAGGGCTCAGTGTCTGTTATTCTAAAAGTGTATTAATTCTGGTTTAAGCACCAGGGCTTCAGGCCAGTTATTTTACATTAAGAAGGTTCATGGTCTGCACTCTTGTGGGAGAAGAGGCTGGACTCTGCCCTTCTGAGCTGGGAATTTCTGGTTAAAGGCTTATAGTGCCTGCATATTTGAACTATTTCTTACTGTAATTGGTACACCTTGTTTGCTGTAGCATAGACTAGATCCAGGCCTGCTGAATCTAGTTTTGTTTGTATGCTTGTTATTTCCCTGAAAAGCTAATTCCACCTAAAACGTGGCTTTTCAGTGCTTCTGTGGATCCCTAGTGATATCTGCATTGCTTACTGTACTTATTTCCTTGTTTCACTTGAAAGAAAGTTACTGTTTGTCATTTTTGCCTTTAAGTTACCTGTCACTTGCTCACTAAAGCAATTATATAAGTCAGCACTAAAAAATTAAAAGCACTACACCCTCAAAAACTCCCCCCTGGAGTACCTTGCTCCCCATTGGCCATTTTTTTCAATTATAAAGAAATTCCCAATACTATTCTAGCATGTCCAAAGGTCAGTTGTCAATCTCCTCTCCAGTCCAGCTGGTGAATCTGGGAATCTTGAGGCAATGTTACAACTGCCTCATGTGCACAGACAACCCTCTCCTCCTCCCAACAAATTCCAACACATGTGAGAGATGCAACCATATAGCCAAACTGGAGGCTAAGCTCTCTCAACTCAGTACTGGCATAACCAGACAGGAGGAGAAGGAAACCACACTCACTACAATTCCAGTCTCACATAGACCTACCACGGCAGCAAACCAAACACATAAACACACAAAAACATACTTGGAGGCTCTAAATAAAAATCTGCCTAAGCAGCAGAGACCTCCAAAGCAGACACCCAAGCAAAACACGTGCAACACATAGCTCACAAAGCCAGTGTGCCGAACAGTCACAGCCCTTAAGGCTAAACAACACACCTGATACACTTGTAATAGGTGACTCTATCATCAGGCACACTGAGGTCCCACTCACCAGGCTGAACAAGGAGAAGGTCATGGTGAGCTGCCTGTCAGGCGCTAGGATCCGCCACATAACACAAGCACTCAGGTCACTCCAAGGCAAGTACAAATATGACTCAATCATTGTCCATGCTGGTGTGAATGACCTGAGATGTACCTCCCTGGACTACATGAAAAGAGACATAGAGGAGCTCTCTGAGCATGCAGCCCAGGCCGGTATGACCCTGACCTTGAGTAGCATCTTACCCTCACCAAGAATGATGCCACAGTATGAAGACAAGATTATCAATTTCAACAACTGGCTTAAGTATTGGTGTCATTCAAAGGGGATCCAATGCCTGAAACAGTCACCAAGGCCATTGATGAGGGGAAAGTGGTCCACCCAGCCTACCTGGACCACGCAAAAGCCTTTGATACAATACCCCACTCGGGCATTATAGATAAGCTCACCAGCTTAAATATAAACCCCTATGTCACTAGATGGGTTGCAAACTGGCTCAAGGACAGAACCCACATGGTTAGAATTGCTGGAGCCATGTCAGACTCCAAACCAATTACAAGTGGTGTCTCTCAAGGCTCAGTCCTGGGACCTCTCTTGTTCGGTATATATTTCTCGGAGGTACAGGCCAACATGGAAGGACTGTGGCTGACCAAGTTCACAGATGACTGCAAACTAGGTTCCATAATCGACTCTCCAGCCGACACAAGCATCCTACAAAAGGGCCTCATAGAAACAGACAAATGGTGCCAGAGCCATGGCCTCAAGCTAAATGCCAAAAAGTGTATAGTCATCCCCCTTTGGCAAAAACAAAGTGCCCACAAATTACCACAGAGGTGGTAATCTATTAAGTACGGAAAAAGTAATTAGGGACCTGGGGACCCAAGTTGATAGCAATCTCTCATTTGAAATCCACTTGGCCAAAGTGGTTAGAAAAACATTTTATATAGCCCGCCTAATCATGAAGAGATTCACGTCTAGATCAGGGGAGGTCATCATGCCCCTTTACTTATCCCTCATCAGGCCCATAATTGAGTACAATGTCCATTTTGGGATGTACCTTACCAGACACCTGCAGTAACTGGAAAGACCCCAAAAGTACCTCACCAAGAGGATCAAAGGGCTCAAACAGATGCCATATGCTGCTCGGTTAAAGAAACTCCAGCTCTACTCAGTGGCATATCACCTGCTCAGAGGCAATCTGTGCCTGACGTATAAAGCCATGTCCAACCAGGAATTAATGGACATGCTGCACCTCAGAAAATCCAAATCCCATCGAGCTACGCGCTCGAGAGACTTGAACCTTAGCACTGAAATAAATAGGACATGCTGAAGGGACAGATTCATAACCCAGAGGATCCCTTCACTCTGGAATAAAATCCCAGCCCAGGTTAGGCAGAGTCCCTCATTGACTCTCTTCAAGTGGAATCTTGATGAGTGGATGGGAGATAGTAGGTTTACCCCAGGTATCACTTCTGTGTCACTGTTAGACAAAGGCACAGTATACTAACCTCGAAAAAGGGCATAGCAAAATTCATTTAAAATGGGTGGCGAAAGCCAAACACACTCTGGCTAGGCTTATAAATGCCCTAGGGCAGATAGCCTAGTATGAACCTATGAACCTATGTAAAAGATCCAATGTCACCTATTGTAAACAGTACGGGTTTATTAAAAAACACATAATTTACAAAAAACATTATTCACATAAATAACTTTTTCTCATTACCTCATTGATAAACAAAAAACATCTATAGTTATGAGACCCCCATTCGATTTTCCATAATCAAAATTTTATTTTTTTAACATTGTAGCTAAATCCCATTTTTCATTAAACAAAATTTCCTTTACTCTTTGATTTCAAATCAGCCATATTATACAAAACATTTTTTATCAATTTTTGTTACATAATGTCTGCATTTTCCTTTATAAAAACCATAATCATATCCATATAAAATTCATTTACATTTAAAATTCCTTCTAAATACCTCATATCAACAACCTTCTTCCATAATGTTTTGCTACTCTACATCTTAAAAACACATGCTCACTAATCTCAAATCCTTTACAATACATATTCTGTTTTTTTTTTCATCATATACGGCATATTTCTTTTACTGGAAGCTTTTGTATACTAAGAATCCATACAAAATCTTGACATTCAACTAGTTCTTTACATCTTCCCATTCTAGCTCATATATTGCAATGTTGTGTCTTAGCAGCTCCTTCCATGGGTATACACAAAAATGTTTGCTCATTCCATTATTATACCATTTTCATCTGTCTTCTTCTATTTCATAAAATTTTATTTTCCATGATAAGATTTCCTCTTGGTAAATATTTATTTCATAATTGGTCTTTCTTTAATTAATCAAAACTTAAGACCATTCCTGTTTATAGTTAAACTTTAGTATTTGTGTTAATAATGAATTATCATTATGCTTTAAAAATTGTAATATTTTATATAGGTGTAGTGATGCTGCATAAATGACAGAATTACTCACTCCTAAATCTCGTTCTTCTCTATTAACATATAATGCAACTTGCTCTATTGGATTTAATCTAGAACCCCAAATAAAAGAAAATATTGGGGTTTGGGAGGTTGGTATAATGATTAAAGCATTTACCTTACAGATGCAAGGTGCAGGGTTTGATTCTCGCAAAGGGTAATTGGCTAGGCTTAAAATGGCCCACAGGGTCAGTAGGCCTAGTACTAATCTATGAACCTATCTATTGTAAACTTCCTTTTCAAATGAAACAGAAATACTAAAGACACTTGCTAAATATGACATTATTGCTAAAAGAATATAATTAATGAAATAAATCTTCTTTCTAAAAGGCAATCTAAATGTCTTCCAAAACCTGCATATATCTTTCATATTTTCTATTTTTCTTTCTAAAGTCAGTGTGTATTTTTCTGTTTTCTGAAACATATACCAAGTATACTTATGTTTGTCAAATTAAACTTAATACCTCTCAGCAAGCCTGCAAAACTTAATCTTTAGCTTTTACCTTTAGTTATATGTAAGCCTATTACATTTAAATAATCCTGCAAAGACTTTATTTTACTTATTTCTAAGGTTTTTTTTGCAATAATTATATCATCTGCATAAGATAACAAGACTGGCACAACTACACCTTCATTAGATACATAACTCATCTTTTCCATTTCTCTATTTATATATGCAGATACTGCATTCATTCGATTTACAGCTTTATTTTACTTTCCATTTTTCTCTGTAGAATTTTCATAAATATTTTATAATCCATATTATTCAAAACTATTGGTCTCCAATTCTGGATTTTCTGTTTACAACCTTTTTTTAATATACATTTAATTATTCCACTACATAACTCTTTATATCAAAATCCATTGTTTAACCATTCATTTAACACCATTAACAAATATCGTTTTGTGATCTTGCCATATTTTTATACATCCTATAATTTTCTATTCGGAAAATGTATGCACAAGCACTGAAGCCCAATAAACTCTTCTTTAACTGGAACAAAATACTCCTCAGTTTGAAAAAACAATCGTTCTTTTACTGTGTTACCAAATAGTTTAAAAGTGCACGAACAGCTGATAAAATCAAAGACACAGATAAATCCAACTGAAGACCAAAGTGAATCAAGCTCTTTCACCCGTTACCATGACGGGCTTTGTCAAGATGAACCACCTAGAAAACTTTGTGTGTTTAAATACAAACTTTTAAGCCAATTATTCAATTAAAAAACCATAGAAACAGATTATACCAATTCAGAATGCAAAGCTTTGCTTTTTGTTTGAAATGTTTAAAGCAACATCGCATTTATGGTACCTACAATAAGCATGTTCTAACAAAAAGCACAGTAAAATACGCTTAAAACAAAACTTTTTCTTTTTCAATCATTGGTGTTGTGCAACAATAATCCAAACAGTATACCAATTAAAAACTAGATGTAAGGAACTTTAGGGTTGCAATAAACACTTATTGAAGCTCCTTCGGTGTTAGCATAACCCGCGATTACTGTGGTTTCTGAGTGTTTACTTCTTAAAAATAAACTGACACTAAAGAATACTAAGAGATGTCAACATACTAAGAAATTGTGCGTAATACTTTATATTCTACTAGTCTTAATTAATCTTGTAAGAAGTATTGCAACTATTCAAGTTTTTGAATATTTTCTTAACCAAAAAAATATAATCTAACGCTCATACAAGACTACGGATATATTGTAGCAGTACATAACCCTACTTATAATAAAATTAGTACGTTTATAAGATTGATTCTTATTATTAACAATGAATATTAAAATTAATATCAATTAAATAAATAAATGAGCAAATAAATATTATTGTGTTAAATATCATCTATATTATAAAATAATCGTCCGTTTGAAATAGTACATACCTATATGAAATTCATCTAAGTAGTAAAAAATCTGTGTGGTAAAAATAATAAAGTATAGAAACTCAGCGTTAAATACACGTTGATTTCTATACTCTAAACAGATCATTTAAGAAATATTTTCTACGTTTTTGTAAAAATTAATATATAGAAGTAAAGGGTTAATATTACTTATAAAATTACTAAGGAATTCTTAATAGTAGTTTACCACTACTTAAGTTGTTGCTTATTATTTGAATGTGCAACATTTTTTATGATGAATGTAATACCTATACCATTCATAAATATTAATGATTTATTAAATTATTGCATAAATGGATAAATAGGAAATAAAAATTGTATGTGTAAATTATGTTAATTGAATTCCAATGATATGAATTTTATGGACATTAATTAAATAAATAATTTTATTTATTAATTATAATATTAGTTAAAATATTTTAAAAATGTAAAAATATGTTCAAATATATAAAAATATAAAAAATGTATAAATATATTCAATACTATGAATAGTGGGAGCATACTATGTTTACATTTTTACGACGATGTCATTAAAAAAATAATCATACCCAATAGAATAACTCACAACCATTAGCCACAACGTACACTACTACATTAAAAAATAGATGAAATTCACCTAGAAAGTGAATAGAATATTTATTACAATATATCATATTAGCTGCAAAATATATTAATAAGCTAAGATATTATTTATATCATTCATCTATTAAATGTACTACAATTATGTACTAAAATTCCTAAAAATTCATTATAGTTATAACTTTGCCCTTCTTAGTTTAAGGAGACTAGTGATACTAATGGCTTTGTTGAGTCCCGGGGGTTTGGATGCATTTAGTTTTAGCTGCCAATTTAATTCTTTAAATTCTATAGAAGTTTCCCAATCTCCCCCTCTAGGGTTGAGAGGAACCTGTTCAATGATTAAAAATTTTAGTGTCATCTTGGGGCAGTTAGTAAGATGTTTAACAAATGCATTTGTCTCTTTCTTCTTTCGAATATCATAAAGATGTTCGTAAATTCTTTTACGCAATGTTCTTTCAGATTTGCCCACATAGAAACTCTCACATTCTTGACAAACTCCTAAATAAATAATACCTTTTGAGCCACAGTTACAATAACCTGTTGGCTTTAAGGTAAATTTCCTTGATTTAATGTAGTAAACATTAGTTTCAATAATGGAAGAACATTGTTTGCAACTATTGCATTTATATGTACCAACCTTACCACCTCTATTAACAAGTTGTGGTGGTGGCTGTCTCTCAAACATATTTTTCAAGTTAATATTTCTTGCATTTACAAACATTGGCCTTTATGGTATCCATTTCTTTATATCTTCGTTTGCAATTAAAATAGGCCAAAATTTGCTAACCATGTTCTTTATTTTACTGGTGTCATTATTAAAAGTACAACTAAAATTGGTTTGGGAAGCAGGGGTATTCTTTTCAACGTCAGATATTGGGTTTGATGTCTGAACTAGCTCTGTACCTGTGCCCAACAATGGACTATATAAATCAGTTCTTTTTCGTAAAACTTCTTGGTGCATTTCTTCTGTTAATGTCATAGGATAACCTCTCTCTAAGAATAACTTTGTCACCTTTTGAGCTTCCTCAGAGAACTTTTTATCAGTATTACACATTCTAGAGGCCCTAATAAATTGGCCTTTCACAATACCTTTCTTCTGAGAGAAAGGATGGGCACTACTAAAATGAAGATATGTATTGGAGAAGGTTGGTTTTCTGTAAATTGAAGACTCAAATGTTTGTAATTCCATATTCTTAAACAATAACACATCCAAGTAATTCATCTGATTCTCACTAACATTAGATGTGAATTTCAAAAAGTTAGTAGTCTCATTTATGTAAACCAAAAAAGCTTCCAGGCTTCTTTTATTGCCTTCCCATAAAATACATATATCGTCCAGGTACCTCTGGTAGTGTAGAATATTGTTTTTCCATTGTGGTATAAATACAAACTCGTTTTCCCAATGACAAAGAACAATATTTGCATATGCTGCAGCACATGGTGAACCCATGGCTACCCCTTTGTTTTGCTTGAAAAATTCCTCGTTAAAATAAATGAAATTATTATTTAAAATAATGTCCATAAAGTCTGATAATAAATTAATAGTATTATTACTAAAATTTGAAAATTTAGTTAAAATTTCATTAAACCATTGTATACCGATATCATGTGGAATGCTAGGAAATAGTTCTGTTACATCAATTGTGACTAAAAAGTCCACTTTGGAAAAGTGGCACACCTTAATATTTTTTAGGAATTCCCAAGAGTCTTTGCAAATGTGTTGCATTGATTTTATGGTCTTTTTAAGTGTTGAATCAACAAATTTGCCTAGGGGTTCTGTGATGCTTCTTGCACCGGCAACAATAGGTCTAAATTTTAATGGTTCTAACCCCTTATGTACCTTGGGTATCCCAAAAATTACTGGTGTAAGAGGTTTGTTGACTATTAAATAGTTATAAAGTTTTTCATTGATGACACCTTGTAGTAACATATCATATAAGATGTGTTTAATCCTAGCATATGCAATATTCAACTCATTCAATGAAAGGGTGCTGTACTGTTCCGTGTCTTGGAGCATATTGTGAATAACTTCTTCATATTCATTTTTATACATTAAAACAACACCACCCCCTTTGTCCGGTTTCATTACCCGTATCTGCTCATCCCTTAATTGTTTAATGAGTGTAAAGCAGTTTTGGGATAAGTTGTGTTTTGAAACACTCCTTTTGGGTAAACTCCTTATTTCAGCTTCAACCAGGTCTTCAAAGATTTTTATAACGGGGTGAAGGGTGTATGAGCGTTAGATTATATTTTTTTGGTTAAGAAAATATTCAAAAACTTGAATAGTTGCAATACTTCTTACAAGATTAATTAAGACTAGTAGAATATAAAGTATTACGCACAATTTCTTAGTATGTTGACATCTCTTAGTATTCTTTAGTGTCAGTTTATTTTTAAGAAGTAAACACTCAGAAACCACAGTAATCGTGGATTATGCTAACACCTAAGGAGCTTCAATAAGTGTTTATTGCAACCCTAAAGTTCCTTACATCTAGTTTTTAATTGGTATACTGTTTGGATTATTGTTGCACAACACCAATGATTGAAAAAGAAAAAGTTTTGTTTTAAGCGTATTTTACTGTGCTTTTTGTTAGAACACGCTTATTGTAGGTACCGTAAATGCGATGTTGCTTTAAACATTTCAAACAAAAAGCAAAGCTTTGCATTCTGAATTGGTATAATCTGTTTCTATGGTTTTTTAATTGAATAATTGGCTTAAAAGTTTGTATTTAAACACACAAAGTTTTCTAGGTGGTTCATCTTGACAAAGCCCGTCATGGTAACGGGTGAAAGCGCTTGATTCACTTTGTGTTCTAGTCCGTTACTTCAAAATCTGAGGTTTATACAGAAATAGAAATGACACAAGACACCAAGGCTCAAACTTAACTCATTAATTTATTAAGCAAAACTTTTCTTAAGGTACAGTAAAGCTAATACTAAATAGACAGAAAAACTAATAAATCATGTACTTACAAGCATATGCATAAACAAAATCATCTTTGCCACTGATAGGGAAACTTCAAATCCTATCCAGTGCAGCTATCTGTTCAGTCAAGGCAAGGCCGACACTGGCGAAATGTCTCTAAGCTCAGTTCAGGCTGGTGCTGTGATCAAATCCGGATGCTGATGATGATTTTCATCTTAGCCTTTGAGCTTTTATAGTCTTTTTTGAGCTGACAGAATATTGTAGAAAGATCTGACATTACAGGCTCATCATGAGTTGATGGAATATTTTAGAAAATTACAGATCATTTCCTAAGTTGTAAACAAGTCTAGTAATGTCTGGTCTTGTGCCCTACTTCCCTTTTCCAGAGAACAGTTAGCTCACAACCTTGTGATATAGTTCCTCTTTGAAATCCCCACATTCTGGTAAACATCTTTTAAGCTGATAAACAACTTATAGGTTAACAAAAGTTCAGTAATACCAGTAATCAGTGAGCAAGGCCTGCTCTTAAGCATATTGTATTGTTTCAGTATTAGCAGCATATAGTGATGTAGTGGCATATCAAGAACTAGCAATAATCAATCTAGCAATAATTAAACATACACAGTGATATGTGGCTCGAGGCATAGCAAAAACTGGTAGACTGTGTGGATCCGTCACAGGCCACCCCTTGCATCGAGCAACGTACGCTGTGTATCCCTTATAATGGTTAAAACTGACAACATCAGTTTGTACCTTCTCATCACTTTACAGTAAATGCAGCATGATATTATGCAAAATAACACAGAAATTATTGTGGTCAAAAGTAAAGGATGCAATAACAAATTAAACCACACTGAAGCCTTAGATGACCACATAAAAACATCATACCAATGCGAAACAGTTATATCCTGTATTTCATCTGCAATTTTTACAATGGTACCTTTATCTTTAATCATTTTAATCACTGTTTGACGCGCATCATTTAGTGTTTTATTTAAAAGTTGCAACACTGTTTGTCCTTCCTGCTTAATTTGTTGAAAGTCCGGGTGGACTAGAGATGGCCACTTAAAAGTGTGTAATGGTTCTATGCTAGCATTAAATGTGACGTCCATCCATCTAGTCAGTCTAATCAATTCTCCAGTACAAAAATCAATAATTGCATGGATATTACTTTTACAGTATGCTCCACCAGTTGTGATCATTCCATCACTCCAGGCTAACTTGCAGGAGGATATCACACAAACAGTGGTGTCATTTAGCTGGTAGATGTCTGTACCATTCACTACATACCTATGCCAGGTGCATTCCCCAGTTCCATTATGTAAGCATGGGTGAGGCTTCCTCTTTACCATCATGCATACCCACCCCTGGGGCCAGGTTTCACAACTTGCCACATCAACGGGTACATCATTATAATCAATCAAAGTAGATTCAATTTGAGGTACCCACCAATTATCTCCAAATTGCAAGGGCAATGCAACAAATGGACAGACCTGCTTTATTCCTTTCTTACTAGCAAGATAGTCAAAAATCAGTACACAAGACCTATTTTCACATGCAAAATCTATCGGCCTTAACCAGTGATATAGTTGTAATTCCTTTTGCCAATGGGCTGCCTTTTTAGCCCCCCAAGTTTGAGTGAATTGCAAATATTGCTGGTTGGCAGCCAACTGAGATAAGATACAAAAAGTCTGATTTACTTCTGCTGTAAGGTTATTTAAAATCTGTTCTGTATATGTATTTGTATGTTCAATCCATCTCCATAAGACAGTTTGAGTTAAAATACCGTCTACAGTTCTTTGTCCCAGCTCGGGATCATGGTCCGCTAGTAGCTTAAAGGCCATATTTAGGTCAGTGCCCAAACGGCCCAATTTGCTACGTAGGGTATCTATATCTACACTGTTTAGGAATCCAGTCCCTGTTCCGACTGCACCTAGTGCAGTACCAAGAATACCTGTAACATCACGTTTATTTCTTCCATATCTGTAATGTTTGTATTTGATATGCAAAGAATCAACTGGCCATAGTTGTGCAATTTTACAATGTGGATACCTGGTGGTAATATCAACTGCTGACATGTTAACTATCATTTTAATACGTTGTATAACTCTAGCACTACTTACAGTTTTACATCCTCTGGTATATCTTACCACATGACCCAAACCATTAAATACAGTCGAACTATTGTCCATGGCATATATCTCCAAATCCGGAGATAGGGTTTCTGCGGTGTCATTTTCCCTTCGAAATTCAGCTACGCAGGAGGAATCTAATGGAGACTTAGCTAAAGAAAATCCCGACTCATTTAGCCTTTGGACCAAACCTCCGAAAGGGTTGGAGACACATTTTTCAGGATGTCTATAACAGTTCAGTCTGCATACAGTTGTAATGTTTTCCGTCTGGGTGATGCTCCAAGTTAAGGTAGGCTTAGGTGTTACTGCATATAAATGGTCTCCCAATTTCCAATAAAAGTCACAGTCAGCTGTTAAATTTGCAACATCTTCCCCTTCGAATAAAGGGACAGGATCAAGACAGTTATATGGCCCATCTAAGTGTTGTCGTCGGAAAAGGTTGGCTCCTTCCCAAACAGCGGCAATAATCTATGGAGAGGAAAGTACAATGGTTGTTTAGCAGAATCAAGTAATACTAAAACAGTATCACCAGGTCCATCACAAATTACTGTCCCATGTTCATTTGGCCGATTGGGTGTGGTCACTATAACTTTCATTCCCAGCCACTTGCTTGGTTTAGTATCACAGTCTTGTAGTAAAATAACAGCATCTTGATGCATACAAATTTCTACTAAAGGTTGTCCCTTCTGAATCACTTGTGTCTTGTTATCTAAATTGATAGCCTTTACTATCACTTCTCGTTCCGGCTCCCATAATGTAACAACCTCCCAACTTTCTCCTAATAGCCCTTTTTGCCCCCAGTGCCAATTTTCTGGGAGAGAGAGTTTCCAGCCTGTCTCAACTAATGCCATATTTTGTGCTGGCACCCTTTGTTCAGTCAATGCACACAGCCAGAATCGAGTTTGATCAGTATTTGTCAAAAGAGGATATATGGCATTCGGATTCAGCTTTTCTATTTTCAAAACACAGCAGTTGGATCGAATGTCATTCATATGCATTTGCAAGGGAGTTCCTTGGTGCCTCCGGGGTCTGTTATTTAGCTGACTCACAGCTAATTCTAATACCTTTGCCCAGCCTCGCAACGTTCCATCATTAGTGTTCTTTCGAATTTGTTCTTTAAGGAGCCCATTATACCTTTCAATCAAACCAGCAGCTTGGGGATGATATGGGATATGCAGCACCCATCGAACTCCATTTTCCTTTGCCCATTCTTGAACCTCTGCTCCAGTAAAGTGGCTGCCTTGGTCACTTTGGATTTCAGTGGGAATCCCATATGTCACACATAATTTATTCAATCCTTTTAACACTGCTTGCTGGTTTGCCTTTTTGCATGGGGATACCATTAATAATCCCGAATAAGTGTCCACCATCGTCAGGCAGTATTGCTGATTTTGATCCAGTGGTAAAGGACCAATAAAGTCTATTTGCCAGATTTGTGCTGGGCGGCTGCCTCTGTGAATGTGTCCGCATGCTTCCGCTTGTAGTTGCTTCTGTTTATTTCTTTGACAGATTTCACACTGCTTTATAACATCCGTAGTTATTTCCTTATTCAACTGCATACCATGCCTCCGGGTCCATTCTATTGTCGCATCTCTTCCCAAATGTCCACTTCGATCATGGGCCCATCTTGCCATACTAGCATCTTCGGCTTTTTCTTCAGTAACACGTACCGCGGCCATCTTATCTACCTGCTGGTTATGCCTCCTTTCATTTGTTACAAGTGATGCATGGGCATCTACATGTCCAACACTGATTTTGCATTGTTGAGCTTTTTCCCAAATCCGTTGCCAAGCTTCTGGACCTCCCCATAGAGGTTTGCCATGGATCTTCCAATCCTGTTGCTGCCAGGCAGGTAACCAGGTTGTCAATCCTTTATAAACTGCCCAGCTGTCAGTATAGATGTATGCTTCATCCTCCGGTGATAAACTGTCGATGACCAGGGCAACAGCTCGTAATTCTGCCTGATTATTTGAACCGGCAGTACCTTCGTCAAATAACACAGTTTCTGTTCGTGGGCAATAAGCCACCGCAGTCCAGGTCCTACCATTTGATCCAATTTTGGCAGAACCATCAGTAAACCATGCAGATTTCTGTTTTTCTGCATCTAAATCATCAAATGGTAATGCTTCAGTTATTGGAGACTGTGGAAGCTCATGTCGCTGTTGTTCTATCGCATCGGCATCATCCAGAATTACCAGTCCAGCCAACTGTTGTTGTACCTGAGACACCCCAGGCACGATGTTGACCCTTTCCTGTAAGTACTACTTCCATTTTTGTACGGTTGAAGATTGTGCTACCAGGGTTTTCATTAAAGTATTATCTCGTAACCACCCCTGGATCGGATAGTCTACTTTAACTGTCACTGTTTGTTGCTTAGTTATTCCTTCCACATGAATCAATGCTGTGTACACTGCCAGTACATGCTGCTCAAGGGGGCTGTATCTTACCTGCGCCCCAGTTAGGGATTTGGACCAAAATCCCAAGGGTCTCTTTTTCCCAGTGTCATCCTTCTGCCACAGTCCCCAAGACATAATATTATTGGCAACTGTTACTTCAAGGACAAAAGGTTGTTGTGGATCAACTGGGCCCAGCCCCACACTCTGCTGTAGAGCCTTCTTTGCTTCTTCAAAAGCCGTTTGTTGCTTGGGACCCCATTGAAAGTCACATTTTTTCCTAGTTACATAGTGGATGGGTCGCAAAATCAGTCCAAGGTGAGGTACGAATGCTCTCCAAAAGCCCATTGCTCCCAAAAAGGCCTGTGCCTGCTGTTTCGTTTTCGGGACTGCAATTTTCTGGATACTCTCCAGTGCTGCTGCAGGGATTTCCCTTTTCGCTCCGTTCCAAATCATACCAAGGAATTTTACTGATGTCCCTTGTTGTGTTTTATTCTCATTTATCGCCCACCCTCTGTTCTGAAGGTGCTGAACTACAGTTTTTAGTGCGATCTCCACATCAGATTTTTCTCCAGTAATCATTATGTCATCAATGTAATGAAAAATAGTCACTTTGTCCAGCTGCAACTTGGCTAGGTCTCTAGCCACTAGTCCATGACACAGGGTAGGGCTGTGCAGGTATCCTTGAGGTAACACTTGGAAGGTATTCTGCCTCCCCTCCCAGGTAAAAGCGAATTGGGCTCTGCTTTCTTCTGCTATTGGAATGGAGAAGAAGGCATTTGCTAAGTCCAAAACTGCATGATATGGTCCAGCAGAGGAAGACAATCTTTCCACGATCGTAACAATGTCTGGAACAGCTGCCGCTAAGGGTGGGGCCACCTTGTTCAGACCTCGATAATCTACAGTCATTCGCCATGATCCATCAGGTTTCCTTACTGGCCACACTGGACTATTGAATGGACTCACTGTTGGCTCAAGTATGCCAACCCGAAGCAGTTCTTGGATGGTCTCAGTGATCTCAGCGTGCCCACCTGGGATACGATATTGTTTGATGTTCACTATTGTTTTAGGTGTGGGAATACAAAGCGGTTCCCACTTAGCATTGCCTTGAACTACAGCCTTAACTGCGTTGACTGAACAATGCCGCACCCCAAACCTAAATGGCCCTACAGTGGTTTCCAAAGTTCTACCCTTTAACACATCTATTCCTAAAATGTGTTCAGGTACTGGAGCTATCACTGCTTCAATGTAAATAGGCATACCATCCCCAAAAGCTATCTTAATTTTGGTTTTGGTACCTAGCGTCTTTGCCCCTCCATAACCATCAATTTCTACATACTGTCCACGAAATCTACGGGGGTTGCCTGCAAAAATGGTTACTTCTGATCCTGTGTCTACCAGAGCCATCACATGTTGTGGCCCTCCCTTCCAAAAAATGGTAAGGGGTACATAAGGGCGTCGGTCCCCAGGTGTAATTGCTCTTACTGTACCCCTAGCTACTGGGGACCCGCCTTCCAGTCAATTTGTCTCTGTTTTTTCGGCCGGGGTTCTCCATCCCTTTCCTCCCCAGTCTCTCTCATCATTAAATTCCCCCTTTTGCCACTGTGCTAGCTCCTCATCAGTAGGGATGTCAGGATATAATTGATTCCATCCTACCTTCCCTTCAGTGGTACTCCTGGTTGGACTTTTTGTAGGGGTTTGCTTTTTACCTTCAGAACTTGAACCTTTTTCCTTTTGTTTTTGCTTCCACCTTTTATATAATTCTTCAGTAGCTATCCCATCTATTTCCGCAGCTTCAACCCCCCACCTTAACAGATCCAAAAACATTTGCTTTCTTGTAACTTTCTCCCCAGATTTATCTTTTGATTTTTCCGCATTTGCCTTTCTAGCTCTTCTCTGTTCTTTTTCTTCCACTAATTCTGCCATTTGATTTAGAGTGGCTATTACATCCCATATCTGATGACCTACACCACCTGCCAGGGCAGCCATCAGCTGCCCTTTCCACCACTGTGGTGCGTTTTTGATTAATTTGCTCCTCATATTGCTAGTCATAATTTGTGCATCTGGTCCTCTCAGAAGCACCAATACCCCATCCCTCAATTCCATCGAGTAAACGGCAGCCAACATAGCCATTTCTCTTAACTGCTGTATGGCCTCTGCTATTGTTTTCCAAGGCTTATGTTCATCAGCTACTGCTGTAGCATCTGGCCAAGTAGCGCGGAAAGCCGAGGCTAACCACACCACCAGTGTATTCACCTGGGAATCACCATGATCTATATTGTTTACTATTTGCTTTAGACGTGGGTGAAACACCAGACATGCACATTGGTGCATTTCTTCAGCATTTAGGGACACCGCTTCTCCCCCTGTGTCCCAAACCCGAAGAAACCACGCTAAAACAGTTTCCCCTGGCCTTTGCTTATAGATTTGGATTATATTCAATAATTCAGCTTGCGTATAACTCCATACCTCAACCCATTGCTGTGGCGCTGCCCCTCCAGTCCACTGTCCCTTTTTCTCAATAACTGGGCGCGCCTCCACTGATGGAGAATTTACTATTTCAAAATCACTATCACCCTCACCTGTTGAGGGGAGATCACCTTCCCACTTCTCAGGATCAAACTCTGCCTTACACAGCAAAGCACGAACCCGAGGCCTTGAGGGAGGGTGGCGTTGTTTTCTCCCGTTTTGTTGTCTACGCTGTTGAACTATCCGAGTAGCTAAAGTCACTGAATTAGATTTCCAGTGTTCAGCTTCCTCCCCTACTTTAACAAGTGCCATGTTTGCCTTCTCCAAGGCATCTCTATCTAATCTATGTGTGTGTGTGTGTTCTTTACACTGCTCTTCTAATTCTAAAACTTTCTCTTTTAGTGAGTCTACATCTCTGTCTAATTCCTGAATTGCTTCAAAGAACAGCCATCCAGCTGCCCCTACCCCTTCCTTCACCTTTTTCCCCTTATCATCCAATTTTAACCCCTCTAAAGCTCTAGCTAGGCTATCAGGATCTGCCTTGGGTCTTTCCTGCAAGGGTTTTGGAGAAGGAGGAGGAGAAACTTGACTCAATACCTTAGCAAGAGGAACCCACTTCCCAAATAATGCTGTCAAAGTGTCATCAACACCCAACTTATTTGGGGTGCCTGATTTATTTGGGGCACTTAATGCAACATCCTTCTTACCTATACCTAGGTGTTTTAAAGGAAAAAACATTGGTTGTTGTTGTGACATTTCCACTGCAAACCCCAGATCCTGCCGACTACGCCAAGTGTTCTAGTCCGTTACTTCAAAATCTGAGGTTTATACAGAAATAGAAATGACACAAGACACCAAGGCTCAAACTTAACTCATTAATTTATTAAGCAAAACTTTTCTTAAGGTACAGTAAAGCTAATACTAAATAGACAGAAAAACTAATAAATCATGTACTTACAAGCATACGCATAAACAAAATCATCTTTGCCACTGATAGGGAAACTTCAAATCCTATCCAGTGCAGCTATCTGTTCAGTCAAGGCAAGGCCGACACTGGCGAAATGTCTCTAAGCTCAGTTCAGGCTGGTGCTGTGATCAAATCTGGATGCTGATGATGATTTTCATCTTAGCCTTTGAGCTTTTATAGTCTTTTTTGAGCTGACAGAATATTGTAGAAAGATCTGACATTACAGGCTCATCATGAGTTGATGGAATATTTTAGAAAATTACAGATCATTTCCTAAGTTGTAAACAAGTCTAGTAATGTCTGGTCTTGTGCCCTACTTCCCTTTTCCAGAGAACAGTTAGCTCACAACCTTGTGATATAGTTCCTCTTTGAAATCCCCACATTCTGGTAAACATCTTTTAAGCTGATAAACAACTTATAGGTTAACAAAAGTTCAGTAATACCAGTAATCAGTGAGCAAGGCCTGCTCTTAAGCATATTGTATTGTTTCAGTATTAGCAGCATATAGTGATGTAGTGGCACATCAAGAACTAGCAATAATCAATCTAGCAATAATTAAACATACACAGTGATATGTGGCTCGAGGCATAGCAAAAACTGGTAGACTGTGTGGATCCGTCACACTTTGGTCTTCAGTTGGATTTATCTGTGTCTTTGATTTTATCAGCTGTTCGTGCACTTTTAAACTATTTGGTAACACAATAAAAGAACGATTGTTTTTTCAAACTGAGGAGTATTTTGTTCCAGTTAAAGAAGAGTTTATTGGGCTTCTGTGCTTGTGCATACATTTTCCTTGCTTTGTGGGACTTAGTTCGTTTTTTCAGCATTTGGTGTTTGTCATGGCAGAAGGCACTGAGGTTTCCGACTTTCAGGGAACACCGCTTATACTCACCGATACAGCAGACGATGCTCCAGTTACCAGGTCTGAATTCCGGCAGGTTATACAACTGCTTACACAACTATCCAATTCTTTCAAGGATAGTAATGTCAACTCCGGCGGCAGAATTGCTGCAAACCAGGAGCATGAATTTGGCGCGAACAGAACTGACAAGTCATTTATACGTGAACCACCTTCCACTTGCGTTTTAGAACAACAGCCCAGCACTTCACACAGAAAGGATTTGTTATCCCAGCAACAAACGGCTATTCCTACTATGGAGAACATGCAGAAATCCTTTAATTTCGATGTCTGGTCTAATAAGCAATTCGCTTTCTCTACAGGTACTGTACACAACAATGCTACAACTAATAACAAAATAGACTCTGACTTTTCACTGTTTAGTGATAAATTGTATTCTTTTAAAGCAGCAAAACTTGAAGTTGACTATTTGCAGGAATGCATTAAAGTAAAAAGGGTACCTAGAGGCCTTCGGATTAACAAGTTTCCGAACAATGCTATTGTAGGCTCAGACCTCCACAAAGAGATTTCAGAGTTATTTGACTGTACGGGACTTGAAATGCTACACTTAATGGTAAAAGACTATGAAAAGAAAGCGGACACTCTGTTACAAGAATTAAATATGATCAATGACTCTATCAATACTGATATTTCTTTTTCTAGAATTAAGAAAGATTACAATAATGTCTTCTATGAGGTTGACCAGTATTGCCTTAGAATTATAGAAAGAAAAGTTAAAAAATTGGAGAGAGATTTAAATGATTATAGGAATGGGATAGCTCAATGTTATACAACTAAGCAGAATTGGTCTACTAGATATATGACCAAAAATGGGGGGCCCCCATCTTTTCAAAATCAGAATGATGGCACGCCATCGACTGAAACTTTAAGACGTAGTGAACGATTAGCTCAGAAACATATCAGTAATAACAATATGAATAACAACACCCCCAAAAATGATGACAATCAGGGTTTTCAATTTCCCCAACGCAGGCAAGGGAACAGAACACAGTTCCAGAACCAGCAAGCGTGGGGGAAGCAGCGCAGATGAATTTGTTGTATCCAAATGAGAACATTGTATCACAAGTACATTCTTCTCCATGTGTAATTGAAACTAAAAACAATTTCACTATTTTTAATTTTACAGAACACCAAGTGAATGACACACATTTTGATTTATTTACAAAGGGCTTCCACTTTGTTCCATCGAAATGTATAGACACTACAAGAACTATTTTAGAACTTAAATTGTTTACAAGACAGCTAAATTTGGATATTTTTTTCAAAGGTAAAAATTTTCCAAAGGAACTAGTTAGTAGATCAAGTACTTTCAACCCACCCCTTCACCCCGTTATAAAAATCTTTGAAGATCTGGTTGAAGCTGAAATAAGGAGTTTACCCAAAAGGAGTGTTTCAAAACACAACTTATCCCAAAACTGCTTTACACTCATTAAACAATTAAGGGATGAGCAGATACGGGTAATGAAACCGGACAAAGGGGGTGGTGTTGTTTTAATGTATAAAAATGAATATGAAGAAGTCATTCACAATATGCTCCAAGACACGGAACAGTACAGCACCCTTTCATTGAATGAGTTGAATATTGCATATGCTAGGATTAAACACATCTTATATGATATGTTACTACAAGGTGTCATCAATGAAAAACTTTATAACTATTTAATAGTCAACAAACCTCTTACACCAGTAATTTTTGGGATACCCAAGGTACATAAGGGGTTAGAACCATTAAAATTTAGACCTATTGTTGCCGGTGCAAGAAGCATCACAGAACCCCTAGGCAAATTTGTTGATTCAACACTTAAAAAGACCATAAAATCAATGCAACACATTTGCAAAGACTCTTGGGAATTCCTAAAAAATATTAAGGTGTGCCACTTTTCCAAAGTGGACTTTTTAGTCACAATTGATGTAACAGAACTATTTCCTAGCATTCCACTTGATATCGGTATACAATGGTTTAATGAAATTTTAACTAAATTTTCAAATTTTAGTAATAATACTATTAATTTATTATCAGACTTTATGGACATTATTTTAAATAATAATTTCATTTATTTTAACGGGGAATTTTTCAAGCAAAACAAAAGGGTAGCCATGGGTTCACCATGTGCTTCAGCATATGCAAATATTGTTCTTTGTCATTGGGAAAACGAGTTTGTATTTATACCACAATGGAAAAACAATATTCTACACTACCAGAGGTACCTGGACGATATATGTATTTTATGGGAAGGCAATAAAAGAAGCCTGGAAGCTTTTTTGGTTTACATAAATGAGACTACTAACTTTTTGAAATTCACATCTAATGTTAGTGAGAATCAGATGAATTACTTGGATGTGTTATTGTTTAAGAATATGGAATTACAAACATTTGAGTCTTCAATTTACAGAAAACCAACCTTCTCCAATACATATCTTCATTTTAGTAGTGCCCATCCTTTCTCTCAGAAGAAAGGTATTGTGAAAGGCCAATTTATTAGGGCCTCTAGAATGTGTAATACTGATAAAAAGTTCTCTGAGGAAGCTCAAAAGGTGACAAAGTTATTCTTAGAGAGAGGTTATCCTATGACATTAATAGAAGAAATGCACCAAGAAGTTTTACGAAAAAGAACTGATTTATATAGTCCATTGTTGGGCACAGGTACAGAGCTAGTTCAGACATCAAACCCAATATCTGATGTTGAAATGAATACCCGTGCTTCCCAAACCAATTTTAGTTGTACTTTTAATAATGACACCAGTAAAATAAAGAACATGGTTAACAAATTTTGGCCTATTTTAATTGCAAACGAAGATATAAAGAAATGGATACCAGAAAGGCCAATTTTTGTAAATGCAAGAAATATTAACTTGAAAAATATGTTTGAGAGACAGCCACCACCACAACTTGTTAATAGAGGTGGTAAGGTTGGTACATATAAATGCAATAGTTGCAAACAATGTTCTTCCATTATTGAAACTAATGTTTACTACATTAAATCAAGGAAATTTACCTTAAAGCCAACAGGTTATTGTAACTGTGGCTCAAAAGGTATTATTTATTTAGGAGTTTGTCAAGAATGTGAGAGTTTCTATGTGGGCAAATCTGAAAGAACATTGCGTAAAAGAATTTACGAACATCTTTATGATATTCGAAAGAAGAAAGAGACAAACGCATTTGTTAAACATCTTACTAACTGCCCCAAGATGACACTAAAATTTTTAGTCATTGAACAGGTTCCTCTCAACCCTAGAGGGGGAGATTGGGAAACTTCTATAGAATTTAAAGAATTAAATTGGCAGCTAAAACTAAATGCATCCAAACCCCCGGGACTCAACAAAGCCATTAGTATCACTAGTCTCCTTAAACTAAGAAGGGCAAAGTTATAACTATAATGAATTTTTAGGAATTTTAGTACATAATTGTAGTACATTTAATAGATGAATGATATAAATAATATCTTAGCTTATTAATATATTTTGCAGCTAATATGATATATTGTAATAAATATTCTATTCACTTTCTAGGTGAATTTCATCTATTTTTTAATGTAGTAGTGTACGTTGTGGCTAATGGTTGTGAGTTATTCTATTGGGTATGATTATTTTTTTAATGACATCAGTAAAAATGTAAACATAGTATGCTCCCACTATTCATAGTATTGAATATATTTATACATTTTTTATATTTTTATATATTTGAACATATTTTTACATTTTAAAATATTTTAACTAATATTATAATTAATAAATAAAATTATTTATTTAATTAATGTCCATAAAATTCATATCATTGGAATTCAATTAACATAATTTACACATACAATTTTTATTTCCTATTTATCCATTTATGCAATAATTTAATAAATCATTAATATTTATGAATGGTATAGGTATTACATTCATCATAAAAAATGTTGCACATTCAAATAATAAGCAACAACTTAAGTAGTGGTAAACTACTATTAAGAATTCCTTAGTAATTTTATAAGTAATATTGACCCTTTACTTCTATATATTAATTTTTACAAAAACGTAGAAAATATTTCTTAAATGTTCTGTTTAGAGTATAGAAATCAACATGTATTTAACGCTGAGTTTCTATACTTTATTATTTTTACCACACAGATTTTTTACTACTTAGATGAATTTCATATAGGTATGTACTATTTCAAACGGACGATTATTTTATAATATAGATGATATTTAACACAATAATATTTATTTGCTCATTTATTTATTTAATTGATATTAATTTTAATATTCATTGTTAATAATAAGAATCAATCTTATAAACGTACTAATTTTATTATAAGTAGGGTTATGTACTGCTACAATATATCTGTAGTCTTGTATGAGCGTTAGATTATATTTTTTTGGTTAAGAAAATATTCAAAAACTTGAATAGTTGCAATACTTCTTACAAGATTAATTAAGACTAGTAGAATATAAAGTATTACGCACAATTTCTTAGTATGTTGACATCTCTTAGTATTCTTTAGTGTCAGTTTATTTTTAAGAAGTAAACACTCAGAAACCACAGTAATTGCGGGTTATGCTAACACCTAAGGAGCTTCAATAAGTGTTTATTGCAACCCTAAAGTTCCTTACATCTAGTTTTTAATTGGTATACTGTTTGGATTATTGTTGCACAACACCAATGATTGAAAAAGAAAAAGTTTTGTTTTAAGCGTATTTTACTGTGCTTTTTGTTAGAACACGCTTATTGTAGGTACTGTAAATGCGATGTTGCTTTAAACATTTCAAACAAAAATCAAAGCTTTGCATTCTGAATTGGTATAATCTGTTTCTATGGTTTTTTAATTGAATAATTGGCTTAAAAGTTTGTATTTAAACACACAAAGTTTTCTAGGTGGTTCATCTTGACAAAGCCCGTCATGGTAACGGGTGAAAGCGCTTGATTCACTTTGGTCTTCAGTTGGATTTATCTGTGTCTTTGATTTTATCAGCTGTTCGTGCACTTTTAAACTATTTGGTAACACAATAAAAGAACGATTGTTTTTTCAAACTGAGCTGTATTCTATTCGGTCTAGACCAGATGCTGTTTCCAAATTAACTACCTTTAATACATTTTCTAGTTCTTCTGTCACAATATTCTTTTCCATCTCCTTGCTATCTTGATCTAAAAAAAGACTCTCTTTCCATTCATTGTTTTTTATATTTTTGTCATTTAAATCTTCTTCTTCTTTCAGCTGCTCCCTTTAGGGGTCGCCACAGTGTATCATCTGTTTCCATTTCTTCCTGTCCTCTGCATCTTGCTCTGTCACATCAACCACCTGCATATCCTCTCTCACCACATCCATAAACCTTATCTTAGGCCTTCCTCTTTTCCTGTTACCTGGCAGCTTCATCCTTAGCACCTTTTTCCCGATATACTCTGCATCCCTCCTCAGCACATGTCCAAACCAACGTAATGTTGCCTCTCTGGCTTTGTCTCCAAACCTTCCAACCTGGGATGACCCTCTAATATACTTATTCCTAATCCTGTCCATCCTCGTCACACCCAGTGCAAATCTTAACATCTTCAACTCTGCCACGTCAAACTCTGACTCTTGCCTTTTTGTCAGTGCAACTGTCTCCAACCCATATAACATAGCTTTTCTCACTACCCTCTTGTAGACCTTCCCTTTCACTCTTACTGGTACTCGTCTGTCACAAATCACTCCTGACACTCTTCTCCACCCACTCCATCCTGCCTGTACTCTCTTCTTCACCTCTCTTCCACACTCACCATTACTCTGAACTATTGATCCCAAGTACTTAAACTCATCCACCTTCGCCACCTCTACTCCCTGCATCCTCACCATTCCTCTATCCTCCCTCTCATTCACACACATATATTCTGTCTTAGTCCTGCTGACCTTCAATCCTCTTCTCTCTAGAGCATATTTCCACCTCTCCAGGGTCTCCTCCACCTGTTCCCTACTCTCACTACAGATCACAATGTCATCTGCAAACATCATATTCCACGAGGACTCCTGTCTGATCTCGTATGTCAGCCTGTCCATCACCATTGCAAATAAGAAAGGGCTCAGAGCTGACCCTTGATGTAATCCCACCTTCACCTTAAATGCATCCGTCACTCCCACCGTAGACCTGATCGCTGTCACACTACCCTCATACATATCCTGTACCACTCTTACATACTTCTCTGACACTCTCAACTTCCTCATACAATACCACAACTCCTGTCTAGGCTCCCTGTCATATGCTTTCTCTAAATCCACAAAGACACAATGCAACTCATTCTGACCTTCTCTGTACTTCTCCATCAACAATCTCAGAGAAAACATCGCATTTGTAGTGCTCTTTCCTAGCATGAAACCATACTGCTGATCACTAATCATCACCTCCCTTTTTAACCTAGCTTCCACTACTCTTTCCCATAACTTCATGCTGTGACTGATCACTTTAATCCCTCTGTAGTTACTACAGCTTTGCACATCACCCTTATTCTTAAAAATCGGTACCAAAACACTTTTTTTTCCATTCCTCAGGCATCCTCTCACTTTCCAAGATTTCATTAAACAATCCAGTTAAAAACTCCACTGCCATTTCACCTTAACACCTCCATGCTTCCACAGGTATGTCATCTGGACCAACAGCCTTTCCGTTCTTCATCCTCTTCATAGTTATCCTTACTTCCTCCTTGCTAATCCACTGCACTTCATAATTCACTATCCGCACATCATCCAACCCTCTCTCCCTCTCATTCTCTTCATTCATCGACACCTCAAAGTACTCTTTCCATCTGCTCAACACACTCTCCTCACTTGTGAGTACGTTTCCCTCATTATCCTTTATCACCCTTACCTGCTGCCCATCTTTACTAGCTTGGTCCCTCTGTCTAGCCAATAGGTCCTTTTCTCCCTCCTTAGTGTCCAACATTTTACACAACTCTTCATACCCATTATCCTTAGCCTTTGCCACCTCTCTCTTTGCCATGCACTTCATCTCCTTATACTCTTGTCTACTTTCTTCATCTCTTTGACAATCTCACTTCTTCTTCGCCAACCTCTTTCTCTGTATACTCTCCTGTATTTGCCATTTAAATAAATCTTTTATATAGTTTTCCACTATTCCAATAGCTTTTTTCTGCATATTATATATTTCACCATCCGTATCCTTCCTTTGTTTCATTATACTATTGTTTTCTTTAATGATCTTATTCAAATAAGGTGTAAGTTCTTCTTTTTTCCCATGCAAAAAATATCTTTGCTTATAAAACAAATATTTTTATCTTGGTTTTATTCCGATTATAAACATCCTGATCTTTAACATAAAGTCATAATTTTTTCTAAACTATCAAACGTCTCAGTTAATTTTCTATACATTTTTCTTCCATCCTGTTCTCCTTTTCACATTGTATATAACATGTTTATACTTTTACACCACAAACTGAATACCCACAGGGTACAGAACTAGTAAAAAACAAAAAAGAACCATGCCAAAAGCACAAGGCAGAGGTTTGAAGTTTTAATCCAAATGCATCCAAATTCACTTGCTAAGTGCTTTCACCATTACAAATGGCTTCTTCAGAGTAAGTGAAAATCATCCATACCATACATTAAATACCAAAACAATTACTCAAACATCTAATAGAAATTAATTTGACAATTGAATAATTGCTAACCAAATTTAAACACTGAATGTATCCACGCACAGTAAAAAATACTAATGCCTAAACTTGCTGTTGAAACTAATATATAAAACATTTTATCTACAATATATAAAATTGCATCTCTCAATCAAACAAAACTCACATAAAAAATATATATTAATAATACATACAAAAGAATAAAAAATAATAAATATACAAAGTATTAGTGTTGTTAGTAGCAAACTGAAAAAAGCCTGTAAGGGTATAAAGATACCTTGTAATCACCTGTTTATGCTAGATTATGTTAGCCCTGTCTTTTAAAACAGGTTTTAGAGAAATATATCCATTCAAACCTGGTGGAGTTGTTGCATCCAGGGTTATTTGCCATTTATATTCTAATAATTCTACCTTCAACCCTTCATCACTTCCTCTTTCAAAAGATGTCACTCTATCAATCACAAAGAAAATAAATTTCTTAAAATCAACACAGTATGTACTATGCATATATAATGCATTGTGTGTGTCCTTATTTTTTATAGCCCTCTGGTCTTCTGCAATCCTATTTTTTAACATACAGACAGTTTTGCCCACGTAGAATGCATTGCAACTAACACAGGTGGCAATATATACCAACTTCTGTGTGTTGCAACTACACCTACCAGGGCACCCTATGGTCTTATTATAATTGGACACCACTACATATGGTCCTTCATTAATCAACCTGCAAATTTTACAGGTTCCACTCTTATACATCCTGGAACACTTATAAGTAATTATTTTTTCCTCCAAGATTTCTTTAATATTCTTTCCCCTAGAATATATTATTTTGGGGAAATTTCCTAAATCTTTCTTCATAGTTTCATTGAATACTGTGTCCCTAGTTTTATTCACTACTTCGACAACACCACTCATTTGACTATTGTATTTCAAAATTAATGCCTTGCATTCAAAGGTGTTGTTCTTATGGACCATGTTACCCTCTAAAATAGGTTGATATATACTCCTCCTTTTCTCCAAAACCTCATTTCTAATTTTTAATAACTTCATTAATGGATATTCCCTATCCAGAAAGAAACCAATAAGAGGACAGAACCCACAGGGTTAGAGTTGCTGGTGCCATGTCAGACTCCAAGCCGGTCACAAGCGGTGTACCACAGGGCTCAGTCCTGGGCCCCCTCTTGTTTGGCATCTATTTCTCAGAAGTGCAGGCCAACATAGGAGGATTGTGGCTGACAAAGTTTGCAGATGACTGCGAACTGGGAGCCATAGTTGAGAATCCATCAGACACAGATATCCTTCAGAGAGGTCTCATAGAAATGGATAACTGGTGCCAAAACCATGGCCTCAAGCTAAACACCAAAAAATGTATAGTCATACCCTTTGGGAAAAACAAGGTAACCCCAAATTACCACATAGGTGGCAATCCATTAAGCACGGAAGAGGTTATCAGGGACCTAGGGACCCAAGTTGACATAAACCTCTCTTTTGACACCCACATTGCAAAAGTGGTTAGGAGGACTTTCTACATTGCCCACCTGATCATGAAGGGATTCGCATCCAGATCAAGAGAGGTCATTGTTCCCCTGTACTCTTCACTTATTAGACCAATGATTGAGTACAATACCCCATTCGGAATGTATCTTACCCAACACCTGCAGCAATTGGAAAGACCCCAAAAGTTCCTCACCAAGAGGATAAAGGGGCTCAAAGATATGTCATATGCTGCCCAACTGAAGAAACTCCAGCTCTGTTCAGTCACATACCGTCTGCTCAGAGGTGACCTATGCCTGACATACAAGGCCATGTCCAACCCAGAATTAATGGACATGCTCCACCTCAAAAAATCCAAATCCACGAGAGCAAGTGACTTAAACCTCAGCACGGATATAAATAGGATGTGCTGGAGGGGCAGATTCATCACCCAGAGACTCCCGATGCTGTGGAACAGAATCCCGGTCCATGTGAGGCAGAGCCCCTCGCTGGCGCTGTTTAAGAGAAATCTTGACCAGTGGATGGGAGATTGTAGGTTTACCCCAGGGATCATCTCTGTATCACTACTAGACAGAGGCACGGCAATCTAATGGGTATAGTATTCTTCAACCTAAGGGGTGGTGAAAGCCACACACACTCTGGCTAGGCTTATAAATGCCCTAGGGCAGATAGCCTAGTATAAACCTATGAACCTATGAACCTATACACTTCCTTAATACAAGTGTCATCATCACTCACTAATCTGGAAAGTCTTACCATCTGGCCCTTCACTATTCCTCTTTTTTGATGAGAAGGGTGGCAGCTATTATAATGTAACAAGGAATTACTATGAGATTACTTCCTGAAAATGTTGCTATGTAGAATATTTCCTGATTTGGTCAATTTGATGTCCAAAAACTCTATTTCATTTTCATTCCGCTTGCTGGTAAATCTAGATAAAGTAGTAGTACTGTTTAGATATTCAACAAAGGACATAGTATCATCCTCACTGCCCTTCCAAAGTATAAATATATCATCTAGGAATCTGTTATAAAGAGCAATCTTGTCATTATATGGTGAATCAAATACATAATTTTCCTCCCAATGCAGAAGGACCAGGTTGGCAAATCCCGGGGCACATTTTGCCCCCATTGCCACACCTGAAATATTTTGAAACATCTCACCTTCAAATGTCATAAAGTTGTTCTTTAACACCATTTCCATCCTAGATGTCATCATATTTATTTTGGCAGCATTTAGTTCATCACTTTTAACCAAACTCTGGGTGAAATATTCAACCCCTACATCTTGTGGGATTACTGTAAATAGGTTAATGACATCAATGGTTAAAAAAGACCATTCAGTACCACCATCAGATATCCTGTCAAGTCTATGAAGGCAATGCCAAGAATATTTCAAAATATGTGGAACCCCAGCCACAACCTTCAGAATCCCTTCATTGACAAATACAGCCAAGGGTTCAGTTTTGGAACCCTGGGAAGAGACTATAGCTCTAAAGGAGGATCTCTAATGCCTTTATGTATTTTGGGGATACCAAAAATAACCAGTGTGACTGGGTGTTCCACATTTAGAAAGCTGTATTCTGTTTCAGTCAGTGCCCCCTGAAATAGGGCATCAAGTAAAAACAGATCAATTTTACGATATGCTATATGCAATTCATTGATAGATACCCTTTGGTAGGTTGTGTGGTCGTCCAATATTTCCTGCATCTTAGCTATATAGTCAAATCTAGACATAATCACCACACCCCACACAATCATACAACCATCATTCTGACCAATCTTTATAAAAAATACTCATCTCTATATGATCTTTCTATGGTTTATAATCAGATTGTTGAAAGTCAGTTACACGACAGCCATCTCCTTGAAGATGGTAGGAGCGACTGTCAGAATGTCGATGTTGAAGTGTCCGTCAAGTAAGAAGGATGTACACACAGCAGGGAGATGCAGCACAGTTGGCAATGGCAGCTGTCAACATTAATATTGACACTACATTGTTGATGTTGATGCATTAAACTTTGGACCTACTTAATATTTATGAGTTGAGGATATGTATCGCGTAAATCAACAGTGGCAGTTGTGAGTTTCAAGCTTTTGATAGTAAACCCTTTCTATAGTTCCAATATATTATCTTTTCCTTTTTCTTCCCATTTAATTTCATTTATTCTTTTAATCCCTTTTCCTATTCTTAAACACTCACCATTCCTTTTTAATCAAAAAAATAGTTTTATAATCAGAAAAAAAATGTCAAAATATCTTCTTCTAGTATTGATAATCCTGATGAAAATAAGAAATAATCAGTTTCTGTTTTAGAACAAAACAAAGAAAAAAAACTAAAGGTAATGCTGCTCAATGCCATAAGTCTCAACCTCAAGATGCACGCACCCGAGGCCCTTCTCAGTATGGAGAACATCGATGTCTGTGCTGTGACAGAAACCTGGTTCAAGGCTCCTGAGAGCACCCCAGCACTATCAGGTTTTACCTCATATCATGCGTTCCGGCCCCAAAACCCGGACAATACCAAGAAAGGAGGAGGGGTATCCATATTCATCAAGGACACCCACACCTCAAGATTGGTGGCATCGCACGATGCATCGGAAACCATCCAGGTGCAATTAACCATAGGCAAGACTGCTCTGCAATTTGTAGCATGTTACAGGCCACCCTCGCAAACTCAGGAACCTCATATGGCCTTCCTGAAAACACTGGAGGGGATAAATGTATCTCCAAACACCATCATACTAGGTGACTTCAACTACCCTAATATAGACTGGGAACACTACTCAAGCCCAAACACTCTAGCCCAAAAGTTCCTGGAATTCATAAACTCAAATGCCATGGAACAACTAGTCACCATCCCCACAAGAGGAGAAAACATACTTGATCTCATCATCACGAACATGGGAGCACAATGTTCAACGCCAGAAGTATACCCCTCACTGGTAAGATCTGATCACAAACTAATCTCGCTGGAGGTCCTCATCCTGCCTCCACCCGAAATGAAAAAGACCACAGTAAAGAACTTCTCGAAAGCCGACTTCACACTTCTAAAGACTAGTGTGGTCTCCTTTAAGGCCGCTGAGCCGGTGGTTAACATTACTCAAACCGCTGAATCACTTACAAATGCCTTCTACCAGCACCTGCAGGGCTGCATGGATCAGGCAATCCCAAGCAAAACAAAGACTCTTTGTACCAAAGGCAAGCGTCCAGTCTGGTGGACCCCAGCCATAAACAAACTCTACAACAAAAGGAGAAAGCTACTACAAGATAGAGCAAAATCTTTAAAAGGTAAGACACCGCTGATCACTATAAGTAAAAAGCTAAGAGCTCTCATAAAATCATCCAAAGCTAATTTTGAGAAAAAAATAGCTAAGGACTCTAAAGACAACCATAAGGCATTCTTTAGCTATGTCAGAAACCTAGGAGGAAACTCCCAGATATGCTCAGAATTAGTTCAAAATGATGTGAAGATTACTGATCCTACAGACATTGCCAACATACTGGCTGACAGGTTCAGTGCAAACTTCTCCCCCCCCCTAAAGGAGAGATATCTATACCAAATGATTGTAGCCCCCCAAACATCTCTAATGCCCAGGTGAGAACTGCTCTCTCCAAGGCAAAGAACACAGCATTCATGGGACCTGATTGTGTCCCCGGCTGTGTGCTCCATGAACTCAACGAAGAATTAAACCCACAGTTAGGACAGCTGTTTAATCATAGTCTCACCTCCGGATACACTCAGGAGTGGCGCACAGCGACTGTGGTCCCACTCCACAAAGGCGGTGCCTCCACCGACCCTGGAAGTTACCGTCCCATTAGCTTGACAAGCCTTATCTGCAAAGCCATGGAGAGGATCATAATGGATCTCATAAATAAAGACATAGGGAACTTGCAGACTTTGGATCCAACCCAGTTTGGCTTTGTCAAAGGCAGATCATGCCTTCTAAACTTGGTTGACTTTTTCAAACAGTCACCAAGGCCATTGACGAGGAAAGGCAGTCCATACAGCCTACCTAGACCTGGCGAAGGCTTTTGATACAATACCTCACTCGGGTATCATTGAAAAACTCATCAACTTAAATGTAAACCCATACATTACAAGATGGGTTGCAAACTGGCTGAGTGACAGAACCCACAGTGTCAGAGTTGCTGGTGCCATGTCAGACTCAAAGCCTGTCACAAGTGGTGTCCCACAGGGCTCAGTCCTGGGCCCACTCTTGTTTGGCATCTACTTTTCTGAAGTACAAGCAAACACAGGAGGGTTATGACTGACAAAGTTTGCAGATGACTGCAAACTGGGTGCCGTAGTTGAAAACACATCCGAC
>NC_056732.1:1593272156-1593334386 GCF_019279795.1 Protopterus annectens | reverse complement strand
TGTGTGTTTTCACTTGTACAGTGTGTGTGTGTAGCACTGGGTGTGTGTGTGTGTGTGTGTGTGTGTGTGTGTGTGTGTGTGTGTGTAGCACTGGGTGTACAGTGTGTGTGTGTGTGTGTGTGTGTGTGTGTGTAGCAAAAAAAAAAAACAATGGTCACCTATCCAGTCAGACTTTCCCACTAATCAAATGTTAGTAAATAAATTCGGATCCTGTTTTACAACTTGAGTAGTTTCCCTAGCTGCAGTCATTTGCTCCCCAAATATTTCAGAGCAGTCAGTAAGAAATTTTTGAAATCTGCTAACTCCTACTCCCAAGAAATGTGGTCCCAATTCTCTCTCTCTGATATTACACATCCAGCACTTATCTACTGGAGGAAAAATTCTCTGAAATCTACTTACAGTATTGCTCAGAAATTTTGGGCAAAGAAGTTGAGACATCTCTTACCATAAAAACTGCTTATGTCTCAAACCTTATCTGCAGAAAGGGACAAGTACAGTTTGGTAAGTTGAATTTACAATAACAGTAGAAGTTCAAATGATCACTGCTGCAGTAGCCTTAGCTATATGGGTTAAATACTGCCAACGATATAACAGCCAGCCAGCTTCCAAAACTTCAGGGCACCTTCCATGCACCCAAACCTGTCAGGCAGCTTGAGCTGAGCTGACTAAAAGGCAAGTTTGGGTGCAAAGCCCTTTAGAGCTTTCCTGCCAGCAGAAAGAGGGAGGTTCAGCCATGAAAAGGACAAGGTTAGGAATAACAAAAAAAAAATACATGTCCATACCCTAGCTAGTGCACACCCTTACAGGCAAAAACGTTCAATAGTGAAAGGTCAACTCATTAGAGCCGCAAGGATGTGTACTAATGAAGACTACTTTAATTCTGAATGTCAACTCTTAAGAGACATGTTTTGCAATAGAGGCTACCCGGTTAGTTTAATAAACGACTTAACTGAAGAAATTGTAAACAAACTGAGTGGAGGTATAGTTCAACCACACTTGACCTCACCTTCCGTCGTCATTGATGTTAACCTGGTAGTCACCTCCTAGCCAGGTTGCCATTCGAACTACACAGTCACCAAACAATGACTTGGTTACCTTTATAAAACCTTCAATGACCCAGCAAACTAGGGAGACCTCTTTATGCAATACTTTTATAACCACCTTTAGTAAAGACAGTGACCAACTTAGATTAATTCTCCACAAAAATTGGAGTTTGCTTTACAAGGACTCTTCCCTAGTTGACAGAATTGGCCAGTCACCCAGTATTGTTTATAGAAGAGGTACTAACTTAAAAGTTTTTTTGAAATTAAAAGCACTAAACCTACTTCTAGACTTACTGGAACTTTTATGTGTGGAGCATGTAGGATGTGTAAATACATAAAAACAAGTAATTCTTTTAGAGTATTGAATACATGTAAATTTTACATCGATCATAAGTTGAATTGCGAGTCCAAGAGCATTGTTTACTTAGCTTCCTGTGCCTTATGTCCAGCTTTCTATATAGGGAAAACGAACAGGAAGCTTCGTGAGAGAATTTACGAACACTCTTAAGCGATTAGCAAAAATAAAACAGAAAATGCTTTAGCAAAGCATGTTTCATTAAATGGTGGACATAGTTTCACGTTCCAAGCTATTGACCAGGTACTTCCTGACATTAGAGGTGGCCCATATCCAGTACTATTAGAGGTACGAGAACTAGAATGGCAGTTAGCACTTAATGCTTTCTGCTTGCCTGGTTTGGATGAGAATTGTAATATTTCATGTTTGCTTAAATTAAGAAATCTTACACGATAGTGTATTTTTAACTTTTCACTAATCAAATTAATATAATCCTTGTATATTGTGTACTGATACATACTACCTCAAATAAAAAAAAGTGTGTATGCAAAGTTTTAAGATTTATTTTAATAGTGTTTGAATTATTGTGCTTTGCACCTTTAATTCACTGTTGCTACTAGTCACATGACTTCATGCTACATGGTTTAAATGCTGCAGAAACTGTGTAACTGCTGTTTGTGTGTCTGAAGAAGTTACTTAAAGTGAAGAAAACAAATTTTTATTAAATTGACTTTACGTTAAAAGAAAGTGTTTTTTTGGGATTAACATCTTTTTCTGCTGGCTACTGTTGGGCTCCTGTTCTGTTTTGGATTGTTCTTCTTTCAGAGGTCACAGCAATCAATAAAATGGTTTTCCATATTAAAAACCTCAAGTCAGCAAGATTAGCTGGTTCAAATGGAACAAGTGTTAAGTTCCTCTAACACAAAATTAAGATTCCAAGGACAGGCCACTGGTTTACTTGGAGGCGTCTTGTGCAAAACAACTTTTAAGAACATTTTGACATGTGACTGTTCGGAAAGAGGATCCATGGGCAGACATGCTAAAATGGCTGATAAATGAACCTTGTTAGAGAAATAAGAAAAGCCATTGGATGGTAACTCACACAAATATTGTAGAACCAGACAATAGTTAGCCCTGAATGGGTGCTGCTTATGTTGTTGGCACCAACTAGAACACAGTTTCCATTTGCTAATAAATGATTTTTAGTAGCTGGCTTTCTTGGCTCCATTAGTACTTGCTGCACATCCTCAGAAAATGGGTCCCTAAAAGGAATTAAGGCCCTATCATTCAAGCAGTCAGTTGAAGATGATTGATGTCAGGGTGCATCAAACACCCTTGTTCTTGTGTGAGTAGATCCATTCCGTGAGGAAGTTCATGGCAATTGCTCCTGACCATTTCTAAAAGAAGGGAGAACCATTGTTGCTTAGCCCAAAAGGGAGTTATCACGATGATCTTGGGAGATTGCTTCTGAATCTTCAGAAGGACACTGCATATTAGTGGAAAATGAGGAAAGGCATACATGAACACTCCTGTGTTCAAAGATAAGAAAAAGCATCCTTCTTCCACACCTTCTTGCATGAAGTTCTAGAACAGAATTTTGCCAGTTGATTGCTGATGGAGGAAGAAAAGAGGTCTAACTCAGTCTGTCTGCCACACAGTTTTGCTCTGACGGAATGTAAGATGCCTGCAGAGTGAGACTGCACTGTAAAGTTATATCCCAAGATAGCATGACAAAGGGGGTATATGACCTAGCTCCCCCTTGTTTATTGATATAGCACATCATTGCAGCATTGTCTGTAACCACTTGAAGGAGTCCTGGGAAACAAAAATGGTTCAAAGACTTGAACGCCTCAATCAGGGTCAGCATCTCCTTGAGATTTATGTGCTTGGGTCTTTGATTGGTGTCCCACACACCTTGCACTTTTCTCTCTCCTGAAACTGCTCTTCAAGCAAAGTCTAAGAATCTGTGGTGACTGACTGCCCTGAAGCAGGGAGGGAGGGAGAAGGGAAGACTCTGTTTTGAGTATATGTGTAGTCTCCCATCAAGTGATTTCTCTTCTGACAACCCCCAGTACTGGGATTTGAAGGGAAAAAGGGTGTTGATGCTGGGAACAAATATTTCAGATACCACGCCATGTTTCTTATGCGGAGTTTTGACAAGGCTATCATGCGAATCATAGATGTCATGAGAACAACAATCTGGAAGTATTCCTTCACAGTGACCAAAGTCTGAGTGGAAAAACCTAGAAACAGAACTAAATAAAGATCTATTTTTTCCCTGTGGAAGAAAAGCTCTTTGAACTGCAGTATCGTCTCAGGAACACAATCCTATGTGAGGGAGTCAAAGACTTAAATGTTCTCTTGAAAGCCCAGCCTGTAGCTTGTGCAAGAGATCTCACCCAAGAAAGATTCCTGACACTTTGAAAAAGACTCTATAAACAAGTCATCTAAATACGGAAAAATGTGGATACCCTATAGTCTGCAATGAGCTATAACTGGAGCTAGACACTTTGTGAATACTCTTGGTGCAGTGAATAGTCCAAACAATAAGGCAGTGAACTGATAATGTGATCCAAACGAGAAAACCTTAAGAAAAGCCTGGAGTCTGGATGAATAGTGATGTGATAATAAACACCTTTTAAGTCTAGTCTTGCCAAGAAGAGGCAACAGGTTGTGAAGTGATGTCATTTTGAATCTGGGCACAATCACAAACAGGTTTAGGAAAGAAAGATCCAGAACTGTTCTGGAAGTACTTTTTCTTTAGGACTAAGAATGTCCTTGAATAAAACCTCTTCCCCAAATGAGAAGGAGGAACTAGTTCTAATGCTCCTTTGGACATCATATGAAGAACAGATGGAAACAAAACAGTCTGATCTGCAGGATGAGGAATGATACCTTGGAAAGGAGAAATTTACTCCCGCACTGCCATTTGTAACCCTGATGAATGATTTCCCTAACCCATTTGTCTGAAACAATTTGTTGCCAAAGAGAAAAATGGAGATTCAGACTTTCTTGAAGAGAAAGGGGGCCAGGGTGGGGAATGGATCACAAGGTCTCTTGAACCATCATTCAGACTTGGGAGTGTCCTTGATTTTAGGAGCTTTGAGACTTCTCTTTGGAACCATCTTGCCACTTTTTAAATGTCTTAACTGAATTCTGTTGAGACAGCTTATTCTGTTTTTTGCTGAAACTGGATAAGAAAGAATCCCTTGGACAATTTAGAAAAGGAAGCCTGAAAAATATTAGAGATTCCCTGGATCAGCTTGCCCCTTTCATCACACATTTTGATCACCACTGCAGCAGAGGCACAAAATACTAAATGTCAATCCAAAGGAGAATTTAAAATCTCATTTTTAACACCATCTTGAGTGTTCCGAGAGAGCAACCAAGCAAACCTTCTTAAAACCGTATCAGTGGCCATAGCCCTGGAAGAAGCATCAACGGAGTCATACACACACTGCAAACAAGAACTAGTGACCTGTGCAAGCGAAGAAACTAAGATAATTAAAGCAGATTTTTTCTTCACAGGAAACTTTAGACAAAACAAATCCCTCATTCTTTTACAATATGTCAGAATAAACTTTAATATACGAGCCTGACAATTTAAAACTCTGAAATTCAAACTTGCAAAAAGTATACACTTTTTCCCCATGCCTATCAACTTTCCCATCCTTAATTAAGTTCAATACTAGTCTTTCTATTAAGTGCTTATCAGCAGGGGAGTCATTTAAGGCTATAGCTGCTTCGTCAGGTTTGGGAATAGTGTATAAAATTAAAAAAAAATACTGAGAAACCTATCTACCTTTTTAAGGATAGCTGGCTGAATTAGGAAAATTTTAGGCTGTAAGACATATATCCTCTAAATCCAACAGGACAGGAGGAATTGGTGTAGGTTCTGGAAAATCCTTCTCCAACAACTCATAGATGGTATTTTTTGAGGGACTGAGAAACCTCAGTGTTCTCTCACTGAAACAGTTGGACATTCTAGCAACAGTCTCAGAGAAAGAGAATCCCCACAAGGAGAGTGAGAAAAAAGAATCCTCCTCCGAGTCGGAATCACTAATCTGGAGGACAAAACCCTGAATCCGTTCTTTCATCTTCCTGTTCAAATTCAGAATCCTGAATCTCTTCAGTAAAGGAGGCATCCCTCTTTCTTTTACTGGAAACTACTCTACAAGAAGGATCAATAGGTTGAATCAAATCATGAGGCAGTTCCAGTAAACTACTCCTATCCAAAGAAACATGCTTTGTTTTCCATTTCTTTTTGACAAGAAAAATGGGGCCAATCGTGTTACTAATGGCAGACACTGCTTCTCCAGGGATGGGCACAGCATTCTAACACAACAGGGAAATCTTCCCTGTTCCCACTTCCAGGGACCAACAAGAGTGAAGAGTGGTTCTCCTTTGCACACTGAGGGGGACCCAAACAGCTGCAACGGATGTGGCTAACCCCCAGTCCCTAGTGGCTGTAGGTGCTACCCCAGAGGGATTCAGGGTAAGAGACAAGTGGTACAATAAATGGCCACAGCAGAGTCACATATCGCAGCTGAGGCAAATTGCTAGCCTGCTGTGGGGCGAAGGCTGGCTTTCTTAACTATGTCTTTTTTTGTGGCTGGAAGAAGGACCAACCTGGGGAATGACACTGTTTTTTCTAAGGAACAATCAATGCCAGTAAAACTACTAGCCCACAAGGTTTTTTTTTTTTTTTTTTTGACAGAGAAAATACAGTGAAATCACTTTCAAACATTATAGCAACTCCACAACCTTAAAATAAACAATTTCTCCAAAACACAATTTCTCCACATAAAATAGTTTATTGGTTAGATAGCACTACTTTTAAACTGACGTGTGCTCATTTAATAGTATGTCACTGTCTTAGACAATCCATTAAAACAATCCTATTTTTAAAATAACTTTCCTGAAGTGGAAAGCAATAAAACATCAGTAAAAAATAAGAAAAGAGAAGGCTCCCCTGAAAGGGAACTTATCTGCCCAGATATGGAAAGCATAAGCCGACCGATCATCAAAAGCCTCAGGGAAGCATACTGTTTGCCGGCAGCAAAACTGTGAACGGCTTTGCGGGTGCTTGCGCATTACTGCAACCAGATTCAGAACCTGGGATAATTCACAATGTTTTCAATATATATATATATATATATATATATATATATATATATATATATATATGTATAGATATATATTGATATAACACAAATTAACTAATCCTGTAAATAGTTAAAAATACACTGGCACTGCATTGTACTTCTCTGCCTGTACGTGATTTGTTAAGCGGTATCAATTCAATTGACTCACAAGGTGAGAAGCAAGGGCGGCTTGTGCTATAGGACTGCAGGACTGAAGCCCTCCCACCTAGAAAACGAATAAAAATAAAACTAACACAAAAACAATAATTCCCGGAAGTACTCTGCGGCATGCGCTAGATACACGAGAACACTCTGACTGCTTTCGCAGCAGTCTAGATAGGGGGAAAGGCATCTCGGACCCAAGATGCCCAGCAGTCTGTGTGGTGGTGATGTCATGGAATGGAGGCACTCCGGACTGCAGCAGCAGGCTGGACCAATCAAGATGCATGTAGCAGCTAACTAGGTGCGCTGGACCAATCGCAAGCAGCTAATGTACACCAGCGGGGATTTGGACTGTTCAGATATCTAGAGTTGCTCATCGGCAAAGTGTGTGTGTGTAATGCCCCAGTTGCTATATACTGGTGGCTAGCGCAAACTCATGGTGTTGTGGTACGGAATACTTCAGGCGCTTGAACCCTGTACCTTGTATGCAGGTGGTAAGGGCCTGCATTCCCTACACTCCACCATTTGTAAAAAATTTGCAGATTTTTGCCTCATATTTGATCTGTTCTGTTCCTCATAATATCTGTGGTTTCTAAATAGTTAAATACTTAAATATTTGATGGTGCAGTGGTAGCATTGTTGCCTCACAACTACAGGTTCTCTGGTTTGATTCTTGCTGGGGTGCCTTGTGTGTGTGAAGTCTGCATCTTCTCCCTGTGTTTGTGTGGGTTTGCTCTGGTGTCTTGCCATTTTACAAAGACATGTGTCTGCAGTATTTCTCCCAGGGACTCTGTTGAAAATTGTTTTTGTTCAGTCAGACTTTCCTGGTCAACAAATGTTAAATAAGTAAAATTGACCGGCATTTGAATTTCAGACTTCATATTCTTCAGAAAATACATAGTAACACAAAACCTTTTATTCTAGTAATTTTCTAAGTTTACAAGATGAATATTTAAAATTTGTCCCTATTTTGGGACTGTATTCCTCCATTATTGGCTTTGTCCAGGTTTTTTGTGTTAAGGATGACAGCTATGGCAAGAACTGAATTCAATGAATATGTTTGAGGGCTGCATTCCCTCATTACTGGGTTTGTCCAGGTGTTTTGTGCTAAGTGGTTGACAGCTATGGTGAGAACTGAATTCACTAAATGATAGCCATTTAAGTTTCAGTCTTCATCTCTTTCACAAAGCAGCTGATTTGGCATAGTGGTATGTTGCCCTGACTGTTTTGCACAGGGACCTTGGCAGTAACATGTATGGTGGTAACACAGCATTTTATTCTAGCAACTTTCCAAGATTATACAAGCAATGTTTAATGTGTCCATGGTTTTGGGGCTTTTGACCCCCCCCAATACATTTTGGCTTTTTCCAGATTTCTTGTGCTGCGAAGTTGAGATGCAGTTGAGTATTGAGTAGATTTTACAAGGAGCCGAGAGCTGCAGGGGAAGAGAAGTTTAGTGCTGCTTATGCAGAGTCTGCTTGCACTGTTAATAGCACAACAGGTTGTGTACTTGCTTTTGATGCAGAAGGCTGTGGGTTCTACTCCCACAAAGGGTGGATGCTGCCGTTCTGAGAATGTCAATTTTGGCGAATTTGCTAAATATTAACCTATCAGTTTGCTATCTATTTCCTTTTGCAATATTACTAGCTTATCGTTTTTTTTTTTATTTAATATAGGCAATTTATTCTTCAGGGGCAACAAACACTATTTTTCGATGAAACCATGAAATATAAAAGGTGTTTACTAGCAGCAACTTCTTCATTACAGATTTTTTAAATGTGGAATTATTTAGATGACTTTTACTTCAGAGATTGTGCATATTTACTGATAATGGTGGACTGTAGAAGTTTGAGTAGACTTTTATGATGGAAACACTCTGACCTGGGCAGTTTTGTCATTATTGGTGCATGCATTTTGGATGGACTGGAAAAATGTTCAAAATAATACATGTAAAATGCCCTGTAACTGTACTGTATTGTACAAGGAATATAATTTAGTACAATCAGGAAGGTGTATCAAAGAACACATGTATGTTTCATGTGCAAGGAGCCTATGATTTGAAAACAGCCCAAAGTTAATCTTTATCTGCCACTGGCAAAATGTATTTTCTTTGAATGTGGGTTTCAGTGCTGTTTCAATGAATGTGAGTTTCAAGGGCAGAGAAGTTTTAATGCCAAGTCTGTTTTCATTGTGAGACTGCATTGCTTTGTTTATCAGATGTCTTAGTTTTTGTGCTGTAAAATGCAAAATAAAACTTTCAAATGAAGTCCAAATCATCATAGAAGTAAAGCAGTATGCACATTAGTGTTTATGGTAAATGGGGAAAAATAGCCAATTAATGGTTCATTGGAATGGCTGCAGGGGGGAGGCTCCATTCGACCATGATTTTGTGAGGGGGAAGGGCAGCAAACTCAGACAGCCCCAGCTGAACTATACCTCCCAACTATCAAGATTTTCACAGAATGAATAGATTTTTGCTTCTTATTTTTGGTTTGCTCCTCCTAAAATCTGGGGTTTTCTTCATAGATTCATAGATTAGTACTAGGCTAACTACCCTTGCAAGCCATTTTTTTAAGCCTAGCCAATTATCCCTTGTGAGACTCCAACCCTGCACCTTGTGTTTGTAAGGCAAACACCTTAACCATTAGGCCACCCTCCCAACCCTATTCTGGCAAATCATTTAGGAATTAAATCACTAAATAATGACAGACACTGGGTTTCAGAGTTCATAACCTTCAGAAAAATGCATGCTAAAGTAAGACCTGTTCTTCTATCAACTGTCTCAGTTTATACAAGAGCAATTTTTAGTACTGTTTATATGTCCCCCCAATATATTTGGCCTTGTCCAGATTTATTGCATTAACAGGTTGAGAGGTACATGCAAATAAATTACTTTATAGAATTAGGCATAGCCAAACCTCTCAACTGTCCCCGATTTTGGATCAAAATGTTGCGCTTCCCCTAATAATCCCTCCGCAAAATAGCAATTTTGGAAGAAAACATGGAGGGTTTACAATTAAGAAATAACTGTAATAATCAGAGTTCCGAAATGTATGTAGATTCTTTTATTTTGTCAGCTGTTCAAGTTAGCAGTACTAATATTTAAAAAAGTGTCCCTTCTTTGACAGGTTCCCTAGCTGTATTGTGCCGCTATTTCATATTTTTGCATCACATTTTTGGTCCATTTTTCATAAAACTGTGTTTTTTTGGCAAATTAGTAAAAAATCATTAAAGACTGAAGTTAGAAAATAATGACAGACATTTGAGTTTCAGATTTCATACCCTTCAAAAAATTCATACTAATGCAATACCTACTATTCTATTATCTTTCTAAGTTTATAAGAGCAATATTTAAAAAATGTCCTTATTTTTGGGCCTTTGTCCCACTTCTATGTATGGCTTTGTCCAGATTTCTTGCTCTGAGGTTGAGAAGTATGACAAATGTGTCAGGGCCATCACAGTCAGCCAGAGACATTTCAGATTGTGACATACTTGTTGCACCCCACTCCCCCATGTAGTGAGTCTGTGTGTGTCCAAGCAAGGCAAGGAGCAGTTATGCAGTGTAAATGTGCAGTGTATCCCCCCATCCAAGGTAGACAAGTACTACAGTAGCTTTTCATCTGTCCTTCATTTTGCAGAATGGTCTAGTTTCTGTTATATTTTTGTACTGTTGATTTATGCTTATTACTCAGAAAATGCCTGTTGCTCTGTGGTTAAGTAGCAATGCTTTAATGATCATCAGGTAAGCTTGTCTGAGATCGTAAGATGCAAGTAAGCTTTACTAAGCATATTGTTAAAGAATTGCCAACATTGAAAGCCTTTCTGTTGTTGCCATGCAGAGAATACTTACATAACTAGATAATGTATAAGCCTTGGGTATTGAAATGCATATGACAGTATTTGTAATAAAGGACAGGACCACGTTATTTTAAAAAGTTCATTATACTTGTTGGAGACTTCCAGTTATCTCTGTAGGCTTTACCCGTAAACTAAACAGAATGGCAATCATGTGTGGTCCATAACCTGTACAATAATCCTTTAAGCAATGTATCTTGAACTTGTTTCTTGTTTGCTTTTCATTTTTTACTTTGATTATGTTTTCCCCATGAAACAAGTAGATAGTTGTCAGGCAGCAGGTCTTTTTTGGATAAGAAACATTTTTACAAGTGGGGGCATCACAGAGATTACTTTCAGCATGTTACTTGGTACTTTAATAAAGCTGAATATAAATTATAATTAGAACTGCTGTGCAAGGAGAAGTGGTTTGAGTTGAGTGCTGCTTGTTTTTCTTATACTTGATTTTGTTCTTATACTTGATTTTGACTGGCATTCCAGTAATGCATTTAAAAAGTAATTTATTTTTTCATGCCTCACAACCTTTTTGTTTCCATCTAGATATTAAGTAAGCAGTCATGCAGCCAATGCATTGAAATATTTTTTTCTTCTACACTTCATTTTGTCTTTAATGGACTCTCATGACGATGGTTTGGCACCCAGGGCAGCATATTTAATTAAAGTTAGATTTTGTGGTTTTGAGCATAGCTCCTCCCCTTTCTAGTTGGTCACACCCCATCCCATTGACCACACCCATTCAGCTGTCTCCTGCAGCCCCCCCCCCATTGATTTGAAGTCACCAACCCCCACTGATGAGAAGAGTCCAGTCTTCATCATGCTCAGGGTCAGGAATATCTAACATAATTTGTTGCGATAGAAACTTGAAAACTAATCACCGTTGAGGAGTACAGGTAATAAACCATAGTAAATCCGATATTGCATGGTTGGAAGCGAAACTAAAGACTGACTATGAATAATTATAGCAATAACCCATGCCTGGGTGTGGGTAATGCTGGATTTACCCACGGTTGGTGTGGTTTGGTCATGAGGGCAAAGCCCGAGTGGCCAAACAAAGACAACCGTGGGTAAATCAAGCATTACCCACACCCAGAAGTGGGTTATTGCTATTATACAATGACATTTAAGAAAAAAAATAATTACTTAATAATGGCATTGTATAATGCCTCCTTGCTGCCCTTCCACAGCTGTCTGGTATTCTGCAGCAGTTCTGAGGTACTGCACATGCATATGCTTACGCATTACATCACAGCTGTGGGCGAAAGCAAGATCTCAGTTGCTTTTTTACACACTGTCTCGCTATGTTAAAGGAGTTTAACATAGCGAGACAGCTATAAAGAAAGCAACAGAGAATCTCCGTTGCTTTTTTTAAAGCTGTCTCGCTATGTTAATCTCCGTTGCTTTTTTAAAGCTGTCTCGCTATGTTAAACCCATTTAACATAGTGGGACACCTTTAAAAAAAGCAATGGAGATAGGAAGGTCTCAGTTACTTTTTTTAAAGCTGTCTCGCTATGGTAAACTCGTTTAACATAGTGAGACAGTGTGTAAAAAGTAACGGAGCTCTTTGCGTTCTCCGTTGCTGTAAAAAAAGAGTGACAAAATTGAAGTGTATTAACCCACCTCAGAGTTCGCGCAGGAATGGGTGAGCCCGCCGTGATTGACATGCCTGAGGGTGGGTATTAACAATGGCAATGTGCCGTGATTGACATGCAATGCAAATTTAACGGTCAAATAAGTGCAAATAATAGTAAATATGTAAATAGTAAATGGTAAACAGGTCAAATAAGCACAAACACTAGACTAAACTATTGGAAATCGACAATGTGTCTTTATTCCTCCCATAGGGAGGATATCAGACAGAGCGTCTCCTAGATCGGATATCAGACAGAGCGTCTCCTAGATCTGTTAACTAAAGTGAAAGTTAAAGTACTTTACAAACATGTATAACAAATATCTGAATGCAACTTTCTTAACTCAGCCTTAAGCTATTTTCACTGCACAAAAATCTTAGAAAATAAGATTGTAAAAAGTCAAAAACAGTAGGTGAAACAAATGTGACATCTGGAAACTAAAGCAGCATGGTCTTGAAAACAGACCTGTTTTCAGGGACAACATTATATGCCATTTCTTTGTATAGGGTTGATAACAGTTTTTAGGGCTTAGTTTTTGGGAATAGTACATAATAGATTTTATTATATCATTTAACACTCCACATGCATAAACAGCATGTAAACCAGAGTTTACAGTGCATTGTTTTATAAGGAAGTATGTCCATTTAAGCTGTCATACCACTGCTCTGAAAATAGAATTTCCAACAAATTCTATTTAAAAAATTTTCAAAATTCTGACTTGCCAGCTGACAAACCAGTTTCTGAGTGCTATAGAAGAACACATCACAAAATCTTGAAAGCAAAGACCACCACTCCCATTTTTTTCTAAAATATTAAAACAGTCACAAAAGTAGTATATATATATATATATATATATATATATATATATATATATATATATATATATACTTGTATGTAATATATAAACTATAAAATCACAGCAGTTCATAGTATATTTTGTTATGAATGGTTTTAAGAAAATGCAGTTTAAGGACTTGGAATTCAAAATTATGTGATTCCATCCTTGGAATTCTTTCAACCATTATCAGTGCAAGTGAAAATACATTTGCTACTTAAAGATATGAAAATAGAAACCTAAACAAAATAGACCAAAATAGAACATTAGCTAGATGCATTTGTTAGTACTTATCACACTGGCTTTGAATCTAAGAATTGTTGAGTCTAATTTATCCCTTGTTACTCTGACTGTACTTTAGGTTTATTGAATATTATGATAAAACGTTGGCTTCTGTTTTCTATTAACATAGAGTTTCTCAAATGATGACCCCAGCCTTTCTGGAAAGGGCTAGGATTGTTTCAAGGAACACCCAAGCAAGTATGAAAATTGTAGCTATTTAAGACATTTCTCATTAAAGTAGATACGTGAACAACAATTTCCATTAATTTCTTATTATGTTTTACTATGCAAACACTACTTGTCTTTGTACTTCTGCCCCAATTTGCGAAACAAAAAAATGCTTTGACAGCAATCGCATCTGCGTTTTTATGTTATAATGTACAATGTAATCTTTTTTGTGCAATTAACTGTTATTTGCTTATGTTTTAATACGCCTATAATATTTTCTGTTTAAAGGTCTATATTACCTTGTGTTTTAAATCAAGTGGTGGGCATAGTAGTCAACATGCTCCAAGCGGTGGGAGTAGTACTCAACATGCTCGCAGGTAGGGTTTGGGAGGGGCTTGCTACTGCGCGTCTGGTGGGTTAATACACTTCAATTTCGCCAAAAGAGTTATACTACTGGAAAAAGTCCGGGCGACCGGACCTTTTTCAATTACTATAAATAGAAGTTATGTACTTACCATAACGTTCCATGTGAGTTGTTTATCTCGCCTTTATTCTCACTGATGGGTTGGAGCAGATCCTCGGCTCCGACACGGCCGATAGCAAGCTCAAGGTTTGCCAGTGGCTCAAGACCAGCCCCTTATCCCACCATGCACTGCTAGAATTACCTCAGATCTTGTTTGCTGCGAATAATAGTCTATACATATATACAACCTATACATACCCTGTTATATATATCTACGAAGAAGAGTACCCAAAGGGATAACCAGGATGGCACTAGCCTCTAAGTCAACAGTCAGCCAGGAGGGGGAAGGAGGGAGGGACGTGAGAATAAAGGTGAGATAAACAACTCACATGGAACGTTATGGTAAGTACATAACTTCTATATGTGAAGTTGTTAATCTCGCCGATTATTCTCACTGATGGGTAGCGTCCCTAGCACCCTCAACTCTGGGTGGCTCATGGGAGTATGTTCTTCAGTACTGTAGAACCAAAGGAAGACCTGTCCCTAGAAACCTTATCTACTTTGTAATGTGAGATAAAGATATGAGGGTTAGACCAAGTGGCTGCAGCACAAATATCGTCAAGGGGCAATTTAGCTTGAAAAGCAGAAGAGGTAGAGACAGCTCTGGGAGAATGAGCTTTTGGTTTGTGCGTTAAAGGCATGTTCACATTTTCATAAACAAAGGATATACAATCAGATAACCATTTAGATAAGGTTGTTTTAGCCACTGGATTGCCTTTTCTTGCTTCTGAGAAGAATACAAAAAGTTGATCTGATTTCCTAATATCCTTAGTTCTGTCAAATCTGAGCTGTCTGTGAACATCAAGTTTGTGCAGCATGTATTCTAAGTTGTTAGAGTGGTTGGGGAAGAACACTGGTAGTTCAATGACCTGATTGATATTTGACTCAGAACAGACTTTAGGTAAAAAAGAGGGGTTCGTTCTGAGAGGTATTCTATCAGCATGGAAGATCATGTAGGGTGGTCTGATGGATAATGCTCGAAGTTCTGACACTCTGCGGGCAGACATAATGGCCACAAGAAAAATTGTTTTCCACGATAAGAATTTTAAATCGCAAGAAAAAGCTGGTTCAAAGGGAGGAAGAATAAGTTGTGACAGCATAAGGTTTAAATTCCAGGGAGAAAAGGGAATTTTGATCGGAGGTCTCATATGAAGAATGCCTTTAAGGAAGGTTTTGGAGAATTTATGGCTCATAATATCTGAGCCATCAAGACCAAGGTGAAAATTTGAGATAGCAGCTAACTGAACTCGAACTGTAGCAGCTGCTGCCCCTTCCTTAAAAATTTTTGTAAAAAATTCCAAGATCAAATATAGCGGAGCTTGAAAAGGGGTCTATGTTCTGCGCGTTGGCCCAAATAGAGAACCTTTTCCATTTGCTGCCATGTAATTTCCTGGTAGATGGCTTGTGAGAGGACAAGAGAATGTCTTGTATCTTCTGAAACTGAATGAAGCCTGGCAATTAAGGGAAGTGGATTAGGCAAGCAGTCAGTTTCAGGAACTGTAGAGAAGGATGAAGGTCCCCTGATGGGTGCGTCAGAAGGTCCGGAACTGGGTCCAGGATCCATGGATCCTCCAACAGATGATGGTGAAGAAACAGAAACCAAATCTGTCGAGGCCAGTAGGGGGCTATGAGTATAACCTTCCTTCCTAGCGATTTTGCTTTCTGTAGAAATCTGGGTATTAATGGGAAGGGTGGAAATGCATAAAGGAGACACAGGGGCCAATCGTGTAAAAGTGCATCTCTCGGGGGATGACTGGGAGGTGGTATCAGGGCAAAGTAGCTTCTGCATTTTGAATTGATGTGGCTGGCAAAAAGGTCGTAGCAAGGCTGGCCCCATTTGGGGAAAATCAACTCCGCAACCTGTTGAGAGACCACTTGTGAGGGAGTAATATTGCCCTGCTTAGCTTGTCCACTATGACATTGGATTTCCCCGTGATGTGCGTTGCTAACAGAAAATGCTGGGATGACACAGCCCATTGCCAAACCCTGAGGGCTTCTCAACAAAGGGGATAAGACTTGGTTCTGCCCTGCTTGTTCAAGTACCAGACTACAGACATGTTGTCAGTCTGAATTGCAATAGTCCCTAGAGGGAGAGAGTCCTGAAAGTACTGCAACGCCAGAAGTACCACTCTCAGCTCTAGAACATTGACATGCAGATGTTATTCTTGATCTGTCCATGCCCCTTGGGCAGTCTTTCCCTGAAAATGCCCCCCTCCCACCCTATCAGGGAAGCATCCATGCTCACAGTGGCTACTGGGTGGGGGGAGAACAAAGGATCTCCCTACTGTAACATGAAGAGACGTCCATTACCACCGAAGGTCTCTCCTGCAAGAATTTGTGATAAAAATCATGTGGTGCAATGGTAGTTCCTGGTAAGACCACTAAGTGAAAAGAAGCCATTGAAGAATTCACATATTAATCCTTGCGAGTGGTATAGCCAGGATTGCTGCTGCCATCAAACCTAGTATTTTCAATACCTCCGCTGCTGTAGCTTTGTTCTTTGACACCAGGGAGCTGACGTTTTGGTGAAGAAGGGAGACTCTTTCAATAGGGAGACGTAGAGTGGTGGTTGTGGTATCTAACTCTGCTCCTATAAAAACGGTATGCTGAAATGGCGATAAGGCAGACCTTTCGAAGTTGATTGTAATGCCTAATTGATGGCAGAGTGCCAGAGTGTATTGTGTTGACTGAGTCAATTGATGCCTGGTGGTAGTGGTGAGGAGCCAATTGTCTAAGGATGGAAACACCTGGAATCCTAGACACCTCAGGTGAGCCGTGACCACTGCCATGCATTTGGTGAACAAAAGGGCAGGGCTCAAAACTGGTAATGAATGGCTCCCAGCCGGAAGCGCAGATGATCTCTGGAGAGTCTGTCCATCTTTATGTGATAGTATGCGTCCTTGATCTATGGAGCACATCCAATCGCCTTTCCCTAAAAAGGGAAGAATGGACTGAAGCATGACCATTCGGAACTTCTCTTTCTTTATGAACATGTTGAGTCTGTTGAGGTCCAAGATAGGTCTCCAGTCCCATTTTCTTTGGTACCAAAAAGAATCTCGAGTAAGTTCCGAATCCAACTTGGTCTGCTGGAACTGGTTGGATGACTCTTTTTCTAGCAATCTGTGGACCTCTACGATTGCTTGTTCCCTGAGATTGAGTGGAACATCTGGGATTTTTTTGATAGGAATGGGAGGGGTAAAGATCAGTATGAAATATCCTCTGGAAATTATGCTTTGTACCCAAGTATCCAATGTTATGTTTATCCAGGCTTCTGGGTACAAGACAAGTGACCCCCCCGACTGCCTCCAGAGCCAAACAGTTGGGCCCCCTTTCAGGAGCGCTGGTAGAACTGACCAGAGAACTGACTCCTGCAACCCTGTTGCTGCGGATCCCCTCTGCCACGAGGGTGGCGTCTTCTGTTATAACCCCCTCCTCTGCCTCTAGAGGGGGTTTCACCACGTGTGTAGTGAAAGGCTGCTTGCATTTTTCAGAACCACATCTTCCCCCCCCAGGGCCCTTGGGGTACGGCTGAGTTGGAGTGGAAAAGAAAACCCCAATGGCAGATAAGTCTTGCCTTCCTGTTCAAACCTGGTTAAAGTTTCCTTTACTTTGGACCCAAACAGTGATGAGCCATCAAATGTGGTATTAATAAACGAAGACTTGAAGGGTTCCACAAAGGAACAAAGACGCATCCAGGCTTGTCTGCGAAGAGCAATGCCCGAACTGGCAGCTCTACTAGAACCATCAGCTGCATAGGATATGAGACGCATGGACGAGTTCACTACTGAGTTAAGGGTAGGGAGCTGGGCTTTGACTTTGTCGGCCACTCCTGCAGCTACCATACCCTGGAGAGTATATCCTAGCTCTTTCAGGAGATCTATCTGTAGTCTTGTAAAATGGGTCAAGCAGTTCAGTGATCGCAGAGAAAAAGTCACTGAACTAAACATGTGCTTCCCATATCTATCCATAACCCTAGAATCTCTGTTAGGGGGATGGCTAGAAGAGGATGTCTCAGATACTAACTTTTTGGTGGCTGCAACCACAACCATGGCATCCACAGGCACTCCTTTTGTCAGAAAAGGTTTATTGACTGGGGCAGATATGAATTTATTGGGTCTACGAGGGACAGGTTTCCAAGGTCTCTGGTGACTCCCATGCCTTACGAGAGATCAGATCCATGAGCTCGTCGTAAGGTGGAGACACCCAAGAAGTGTAAGGTTGAGACCCAAATGCCTTCAAGAGCACGGACTCATCCTCAGTAAGGGTCTTGAACTGCCAGTCGCCCTCTAAGGATCTCTAGTAACTCTGCAAAAGAGATATCCTCAGAGGGACCCGAGAGGACCCTTCTGACTCATCTAAGTCCGTGTCAGATGTCAAAGACTCCTGTGGGGAGTCTAAGTGCCTCCTCTTGCACACAGTCTCATTCTGGGCGCCTCCTCAGTGGGAGGGTCTGGGGAGGTCTCAGAAGAGCAGGGGACACCCTGTGGGGGTACTTGAGGCTCAGGGTCTCTATGCTTAGAGGGGTCGGTAGATGCAGAAGTAGACACAGAAGCTTGAGGGGAGAGGGAAAGCTGAACTGATGCTGATGTTGTCTTTGGAGACAAAACTCTCCTCATAGCATCAAAGGAATCATGGCTCCGACGAGGAGGAGTGAACGGACCCAAGAGTACCGTCTGATCCTCCCGCACCGAAACACTGGGCTCCGAGCCTGAGGCAGGAGCCAAGCTCATCCGAGCCAAAGCCCCGAGAGGGAGAGTTGGCACTGACAAGTCTGTGCGACTATCCTCCCTGGACCCGACTGGAGAGCATCGGCGCCGAGGACATCCGAGTAGATGGAGCCAATAACCCTGGAGCAGATATCGGCTCCAAGGATCCAACCACCATCGGTTCGACTTCCCTCGGCTCCGAGAGTCCAGTATGGTCCAGAGGAGAAGTAGACAAGTTCGGTTCCATGGTCTTCGGCACCGACAAGCTGGTCGGGGCCGACAACAATTTGGCAAGTCCTGGTGCCTGTAAAAGCTTCTGCACTAGCCGATCCATGTCCAAATCCGAAAGGCTGACTGAAGACTTAGCTGAATGCACTGAAGGTGCTGACTGGAGCAGAAGTGAAGAAGGAACTTTGGAGACCGGCTCCAATACTGAAACTTGGCTCCGAATCAAAGGTACACTTGGCTCCAATGATTGTGGAACCGATGACCCTCCTTCTGAAATTTTAGCCTTTTTGGATACCTTATCTGAAGACTTGGATTCTGAAGATTTGGAAGACTTACTAGCACCTTCATGGCTATTCAAAACTTCTGAAAAAGATTGCTGTAGCAATCCTCTGTCTATAAGTTTCCTCCTTCTCTCCAAGAGTACTCTTGAAGAGAAGGAGTGACAAATGCTACAGGTGTCTTAGAGGTGCTTGACCCCCAAGCAGTAGACACATTTAATATGTCCGTCAGTGATGGACATTTTCTGCCCACAATATGGGCATTTTTTAAAACCTGATTTGGGATGGGATTTCTATCCTATCCTCTGACATACTGAGAAAAAAAGCAGTAAATAGATTCACAAACAACTAAGCCCAACCCCGGACACTATCTACAACAGTAATATACATATATATATATATATATATATATAATTATATATAGAATTATATATATATATATATATATATATATATATAAATATATATATATTATATAAAATTATATATATATATATATATGTAAATATAATACAAATATGGGACTAAGAATCCCACAGAAAAAAAACTAACTGCTAAAGGGATTAATAGTAGGAAAAATGGCTAAAGGCCCACACAAACTAAAAAGCCAAGTCCCTAATTTAAAACTATCTAAACTGTCTAAACTAACACACACTACATAAATATATCAAGAAGGAAAACTTTTTTAAAAACTTTTTGAAAACTTGCTGTTTCTAAAATGGTCTGAGCTATCTGGATCACCGAGATCTCTCTTGCCGTGGCGAACTAGATCTGAGGTAATTCTAGCAGTGCATGGTGGGATAAGAGGCTGGTCTCAAGCTACTGGCAAACCTTGAGCTTGCTATCAGGCATGTCAGAGCAGAGGATCGGCTCCAACCCATCAGTGAGAATAATCAGCAAGATTAACAACTTCACATCTCTTGATTTACAACGTGCACGTTGACCAATCAGCGTGCACGTTTTGGAATATTAATAGGGGGTCGTTGTATAAACATCGATACAGAACAGCATTGCTCAGATTTTTATAAATTCAAGGATGTTTTTATGCCAGTACTTAGTACACATCATGAGAAAGGAGTAGTACTGATACATGGATATTCTGAAACTAAAAAAAAGAAAGCAACTGTAACGTTTGCTGTTATTAACCGTTGTGATCCCATTCCTCACTATTTTACGAAAACAAGAAGTTATGTACTCACCATAACGTTCGATGTATGTAGTCCATCTCACCTCACATTCTTACCAGTGGGTTCGGAGCCGAATATCGGCTCCGACTCGGCCAAACTTTTCTAGCTCAAAGTCTTTCTATTGGCTGGGCTAAGATGGTATCCCATGCTGCATTGCTCCATATCCCAGATCTAGTTTGCTGTGAACACCATACTCGTACCTCATGCATAACGACACCCAAGGAAAGAAAAATAAACGAAAGGTGAAGGGAGTTCTGAAACCCAGACCTAACCTCCAGATCCTCCAGGAAGGGGGAAGATGGGAGGGTAAGTAAGAATGTGAGGCGAGATGGACTACATACATCGAACGTTATGGTGAGTACATAACTTCTTGATGTTATGTAGTCCAATCTCACCTACATTCTTACCCGTGGGACAGCATTCCCAGCACCTAAATCCTGGGAGGCTCAGAGGAAGATACTCCTGAGTACTGTGGAACCAAAGGAAGACCTGCCCCTAGATACCACGTCCAGCTTGTAATGGGTAACAAAGGTGTGAGGAGATGCCCAGGTAGCTGCAGCACAAATATCATCCATAGACACTCTGGCCTGATAGGCTGTAGATGTAGATACAGCCAGAGGAGAGTGAGCCTTGACTGGAAACGGTAAGTCTTTACCCCCTGAGGAATAAATGAAAGAGATGCAATTGGATATCCACCTGGATAGGGTGATTTTGGAGACAGAAGACCCAATTCTGTTTTCCAAAAAGGAAACAAAACAGCTGATCAGATTTTCTGATATCTTTGGTTCTGTGCAGATAAAAACGTAACTGTCTGTGCACATCTAACTGATGAAATTTAAATTCTGCCTTGTTTGAAAATTGGGGAAAGAACACTGGCAACTCAATAGATTGATTAAGATTAGATATGGACGCCACTTTAGGAAGAAAGGAAGGGTTTGGTCTAAGAGAAACCCTGTCCTTATGAAAGATCAAGTATGGGGGTTTGATAGAGAGAGCTTGAATCTCTGAGATGCGTCTGGCTGATGTGATGGCTACTAAAAAGGCAGTCTTCCAGGTCAAGAATTTTAAGTCACAAGTAGCTGCAGGCTCAAAGGGTGGCGAAGTAAGAGCTTGCAGAACAAAATTTAAATCCCAAGGCATGATTGTTACTCTGTCCTCCTTTCTCAGAACCTGAGTGCCCTTCAGGAAAGCCTTACAGAGTCTGTGAGCAATCAGACTAGGCTCATTAGCAACAAGAAAGTTATAAATCGCTGCCGGTTGGACTTTAATGGTAGCGGACGCTGAGCCCTGATGAAAAAGCATAGACAAGAACTCCATGACGGAAGCAATTGGAGCTGTGTAAGGGTTAATCCCTTGGGCATGAGCCCAAATAGAAAATATCTTCCATTTGCTGGAATAATTCTTCCTAGTAGAGGGCTTATGAGAGGAAGATAAAATATGAACTACCTCAGGTGAAAAGTGATGAAGCCTAACTAACGACGGAAGTGGAGTAGCCAGGCTGTCAATTGGAGGGTCCGTAGAGAGGGATGGAGCTGCCCTGACATGTGTGTCAGTAAATCTGGTTGTGGGTCCACAGTCCAAGGCGTGTCCACAATGTAGGGATGGAGAAAGGGGAACCAAACTTGATGAGGCCAGTCTAGAGCAATCAGAATCATTCTGCTTCCCAAGGATTGCACTTTCTGAATCACTTTTGACAGCAAGGGAAACGGAGGGAAAGCATATAGCAGACCAGAGGGCCAATCGTGGACTAGACCATCCCTGGGTGACTACCCCTGTGGGGGGGGGGGGGTCAACGTGAAGTAGCTGCTGCATTTGGCATGGAGAGGGCTGGCAAAAAGGTTGCAGCAAGGCTGACCCCATCTGCTGAAGATCCATTCTGCAACTAGATGGTTCAGGGACCACTCATAAGGCATCAGAATAGCTCTGCTTAGCCTGTCTGCTATCACACTGGACTTCCCCGGAATGTGTGTTGCCACCAGAAACCATTGGGAAGATATTGCCAACTACCACACTCGCATGGCCTCTCTGCACAGGGGGTATGGCTTGGTTCCTCCCTGCTTGTTCAGATACCACACCACTGACATTGTCTGAGTGGATTGCAATAGTCCCGAGAGGTAGAAAGCTCTGAAGTGCCTGCAACGCAATTAGCTCCGCTCTCATCTCTAGGATATTGATATGCAGATGTATCTCGTGCTCTTGCCACATGCCTTGGACTGTCCTGCCGAGATAATGCCCCCCCACCCCCCATCTGGGAGGCGTCCGTGGTCACCATGGCAACTGGGGCGGTGGAATGAAGGGTTTTCCCCTGTCCAGATTGTTGGTGCAAAGCCACCAACTGAGATCTTGTTTGCATCTGTCTGTGAGCAAAATAGGGTGGGAAAGTGGAAGTCTCTGGAGAGACCACTGAGCAAAGAGGAGCCATTGAAGGAGCCTCATGTGTAATCCTGCTAGAGGGACTAACATAATTGTTGCTGCCATAGTCCACAGGAGTTGGAGAACCCATCTTACCTTCGCTCTTTTCAGGGGAAGCAGGGCGTACACCTGTTGCTGTAAGACTCTGATTCTTTCCTGTTGTAGAAAGGCCCACATTTGAACGGTGTCTAGCTCTACACCTATAAAAATGACACGCTGTGAGGGCAACAAGGCAGATTTTTCCCAGTTCAGTGTTATGCCCAACTGTTGACAGAGAGTGATGGTAGTGTCCCTGGTTTGGATTAGTAGATGCCTGGTGGTGGCAGTGAGGAGCCAGTCATCCAGATACGGAAACACTTGGAATCCTTGACGTCTCAAGTGAGCTGTCACCACCGCCATACACTTGAACACCTTGGGGGCTGTGGTGAGACCAAAGGGCAGGGCTCGAAACTGAAAATGACTGGCTCCCAGATGGAAGCATAGGTGACTCCTGGATGCCCTGTCAATTTTGATATGGTAGTAAGCATCCTTGAGGTCAATGGAGCACATCCATACTACTTCTCCCAACAGTGGGAGAATTGACTAATGTGACCATACGGAACTTGGGACTTTTGTACATGGTTGTTCAGTTGGCTGAGATCTTATATGGGTCTCAGGCCCCCTGTTCTTTTCGGCACCAAAAAGAATCTTGGGTAAGTCCCTAATCCGATCTGGTCTGAGGGGACATGCTGGATGGCTCCTTTTTCTAGCAGCTTTGAAACCTCTGAAGCTGCGTGAGCCCTTTGACTGGGTGGAATGTCTGGGATTTTTCTGAGTGGAGGGGATCTGACAAAAAAGGGATGGCATAACCTCCAGAAATTCATAATACCCATTGGTCCTGGGTGATGCTTTTCCAGGCTTCTGGGTATAACGATATTAGACCCCCGACTGGCTGCAGAAATGCACAGTTTGACCTCCCATCAGGAGCGATGGTAGGGAGAGCCGTGCAAAAGGAATCGCGGTCTCCCAAATTGTGGGGGGCCCCCCCTGCCTCTAGGGTGATGTGTCCCTGAATAACCTCCCCCTCCTCTGCATCTGGAGGGGGGCTCACCTTGTGCACCGGGAAAAAATCTCTGATTTTTTGAACCACATCTTCCCACCCCTCTAGACCTTGGTGTAAGGTCTAGAGGGAAGGGAAAAATGGACCCCTACAGCAGACAGAGTTTTTCCCTCCTGCTCGCACCTGGTGAGGGTGTCTTTCACCTTGGTTCCGAACAAAGAAGAACCATCAAAGGGGGCATCAGTGAATGAAGACTTGAAGGCCTCTGCAAAATGACAAAGACGCATCCAGGCTTGCCTCCTAAGGGCGACTCCTGAGCTTGCTGCCCTACTCGCTCCCTCGGCTGCATATGAAATAAGCCGCATGGAGGAGTTAATGATGGAATTGAGGGTAGACATATGGGCATTAACTGTCTGGGCCACTGCCTCAGGAACGTTACCCGTGAGAGTATCTCCTAGCTCCTTGAGGAGATCTCTCTGGAGCAGAGTAAAGTGAGATAAGTAGTTCAGTGTCTGTAAGGTAAAGGCTGCTGACGAAAGGGTATGCTTCCCATACCGGTCCATGGTCCTAGACTCCTTGTCAGGAGAATGGACAGAGGAAGAAGTCTCGGCTAATTCCTTCTGGGTGGCAGCTGCCACCACCATGGCATCCACAGGGACTCCCTTGGACAAAAAGTCCTTACCCGGGGGAGCAGACAGAAATTTATTGGGTCTCCTGGGTACAGGTTCCACAGAATCAGGGTTCTCCCACACCCTCCGACAAATTAAATCCAGGAGCTCGAAGGGTGGGGACAACCAGGAGGCGGAGGGCTGAGCACCAAAGGCCTTCAGGAAGACCGACTCCTCCTCGGAGGGGGCTTTGGATGGCCAGTCACCTCTGTTTCAATAGCTCCAGGATGTCGGAGAAAGAAACATCCTCAGAGGATGACTTGGGGGACCCCTCCGGTTCCTCGAGGTCAGTATCTGAGGTGAGAGACTCATCTTGGGAGTCTATGTGCTTCTTCTTGCATGTTTTCTTTCTAGGAGGCTCCTCAGGGCAAACACTGAGGGGCCCTCAGAAACTTGAGGACCACTCATGGGGGTATCCCTAGGCCTTGGGGCTCTGCTGTCTACAGATAGGTGGCGATCAGAGACCCGCACCAGAGTGGTAGGGGACAGAATGACTGACCCGCATGATGTAGCTGACGATCTGGCCAGTGCACTCCGCATGGCCTCAAAGGCAGGCCCTCCCGAATCCGAGGACCGACCAGCCTCGGAGGCCACGACTGGAGTAGGTTTTTCTGAGCCGAGGCACCGAGAGGGAGACTAGGAACTGAGAGATGTCCCAAGGAGTCCCCCTCGGGCCCGACTGAAGAATCCCGAGTCCAGAGGACGGCGCAGACGGGGTTAGAGCTGACGTCGGCACCGATAAGCTCAGAGGGGCCATCGGAACCAACCTAGGAACATCACATGGAGCGGAGCATTCCGGCTCCGAAGACAGAAATGCGCTCGGAGGAGGAATAATCGAAGAAGGTATCAGGACAGGCTCTGGAGCCGACTGGGGTGGAGCAAAGAACAATTTAGCCAAAACCGGTGACTGAAGGAGTCTCTGCACCACCCTATCAACATCCACATCTGAAAGTGTCCTGGAGGATTTGGAGGGCAGGGAGGGAGATCGAGATCTCCTCGCAGGTGACACTTGTCTAGTACTGGGCGATCGGCTCAGAAGAGGTTCCAATATAATTGGAGCCGACGCTGGTTCCATAAACACTGACATTTCCTGCGGCCCCGAGGGCAGTGAAGCCGAGGAGGTCGAAGGTAGTTTGATTACTTTCTCCGGTGGCTGCCAGGAGACTGAAGGAGCTGGAGATCTCTTTTGATTTAATGGATTTTGATTTTCAGCTGAAAGCAGAATCCATGCCCTCTTCAAACGAGGGTTTCAAGAGTCCCTTCAGAATTAACTTATTCTTTCTTTCTTTCTTGAAGCACCCTGGAACTAAAAGCATGGCAGAAGCTGCAGGACTCCTGCAGGTGGATTACTCCCAGACAATAGACACATACCGAATGTCCATTGGTGATGGACATTTTATAACCACACAGAGCATTTTTTAAAACCAGAAGGCTTGTGCTCCTTGGAATCTTTAGACATCTTGATAAAGAATCACAATTACCAATACAAGGATCACATCACTGACCGACTGGAAAAAACAACTATAGTCACAAAATACACCACACTAAGCGCGGGAACAAAATTACCACAAACCAGCTGCACAAACAATCCTCAGAACGTACACACACTAATTTAGAGGATTTAACCCTAGTCACCTTAAACTGTTTTAGACCAGCACTAGCACACACAAAGGAAACAGACACTAAAACCTCTAATTTAAATGGTTTTAGACAGAAAAAACAAACACAGGGACAAGCAAGGGGACAGACTAGGTCCTCTAACTGAAACGGGCCTAGCCCATTGGAAAAGCTAGTGGAATATCACAAAAACAATCACACTACAGATTATGCACAAAAACACCAAACTAGAATTAGCTATTAAAATAGCTTTTTGTTTGTAATAAATTCTCTCAAGTAGAAGAAGAAAAAGGGTACTTAGCCACAGCCAGGAGTGAGACCATGTCCGAGCTACACGAGCGGCAAACGAGATCTCGGGATATGGAGCAATGCAGCATGGGATACCATCTTAGCCCAGTCAATAGAAAGACTTCGAGCTAGAAAAGTTTGGCCAAGTGGGAGCCGATATTTGGCTCTGAACCCACGGGTAAGAGTGTAGGCGAGATTGGACTACATAACATCAGAATTTCCACAGCACGGACTCCGTTCTAAAGCAAAATCAAAGACATCGCTGATTTAGTTGCTAGATATACAGAGCAGCAGTAGAATGAATGGCCACCAGTTGTAGTAAGTTACTCAGTAAATATAGGTGGCATAGCATCAGGACGAAAACAGCTATCCCTCTTCCTGCCTTTCAAGCACTGTAACAGAAAACATTGCGAATTAGCCCTGAATCTGGTTGCGATAATACGCAAGTACAGCTGCTTTTTGCGCTTAGAGTTGTTATTTAGTCAGCTCAGCTCAAATTGTCTAGTTTGGAGGCTTGGAAGGTGCCCCGAAGCTTTGAAAGCCGGCTAATATATTTTTGGAAGGGTATAACCCATCTAGCAGTGAACAATATTAAGATCAATTACTAACAGCTTACTAATAATTTCAGATAAGAAGCTCATGGGATGGGTAAAGGTTATACAAAAATATTTTAATAAATTAAAAATTCTTAAAATGATGCATGACACCCCTTGAAAACACAGCTCTCAACCAATTGGAAAAATCTCAACAGAATCGGGGACAAATCCAGAAATAAGGGACAACCACAGAGACTTAAAATATTAGCAATAGTTAGACATTAACAGAATAAGAGAATGTTAATTAACATACATCTTCTGAAGTAAAATATGTTTATAACTCTAATTACCATTATTTATTAAGTGCAACTCACCACCCTTTCTTCAAAACTCACCGCTGAGGGATTAAGAGGGACAAATCTAAAATTTGAGTATGCCTGAGAGGAGCAGGACTCAAAATAAGGAACGTTCTTTATGAGGCACACTGACAGTTACACTCCATCTTTGACGACAGAATTCTTACAAATAACCCGAAAAAATTATCTCAAAACGCGAACAAGTGACTCGCCTACTTACGACCGCACCATTCCCATTTTCCATCAGAAGCGGTAGACCTGTGTTGAGCTACTTCCACGCGATGTCAACAGGAAACCATAACCCATATGAGGACAGGTAGTTTAAACTAACAGCTGACATTTAAGTAAACCATTTTCTACACCATCTCATTGTAGGTGCTAGCTAGCATTCTTATCTATTTGTGCATATGAGAAAGTGTAAACTTAGCTAGTCTGCGAAGAGCTAAAGATACATGCTGCTATATATTGATATATCTCTGTTATACCTGTGTTCTACGTATAACAAGTTTTAAATACCGTTTTGTACGTGTAATTGTCTACAAGTGAGCTATTTGTGTGTTTTAAATATCGGTTTGTTATACAGACATGCATTTATCTGTACGTGGCTCTCTAAACTAACCGTTTGTCAAACAGTAAACTTACTACACTCTACAAAACAATTTACTAGAGTATTTCAAATGAAGGGACGAGTTTTCACCGTATCCAGACCAATCAGAATACAAGTCAGCAGGGGCAGAGTCGCAGTTTATGGTGACTTTCTATTGGAGAGTGCAGGAGCAGGGCTTCTGCGTTTCGCTGGTAGGTACTTCCAGGAAGGTTGCTCGTAGTAATTAGTAAACAAAAAAACGCAAGCGTGGCTTCTAAACTTCTAAGACAAGCGATGTAGTTATGAGGCCGTGGCTGGGCAATTGTTAAAATAACGACATTGCTCTTATATTTTGTCATAACCAAATGTATCTCCTTTCCTTGTTGATGTATTGGTACACGTGACCCTGGTAGCTGTGGACGACTGTAAATGCAGATCGTACGGTTGTGGCATCCGATTTGTTTTATTCCTTGTTAATCCTCTGAAAATATGTGCTGCAGTAGCAATTTAGTGCAGAATTGACTTTCGTAAATCTGGTATGTAAATGTGTCGTGGTCTCTGGTAGCTTAAAACGTATTATTTTTTCTCTTGGTACGCGAAAAGCTAGATGTGTTTTTATTGTCTTCCAGAATAAAGTAGACCTTCAGGCCGTGACAACAGATTGACTATGGATAGGTCTGTTTTTGTATTTCCATGGGTTGGATAATTAAATCGTGGATTTGAGACAATCACTTTTTTTTATTGTGACTGCTTACTGTCTAGATATATTAAAGAAACCAAATTTTCAGTATGGTTGAGTTTTTTCGGGAGTTTTTTCTAAAGAGCCACTGCCACCACTCCTGAATGTGTTTGTATCGGCACCATTTTCTGAATTCCCACAGTTTATACTATCCGCTGTTGTCTTATTTACTTTGTTTGTAGTAAGTGACGCGGAATCGGATACAACTTTAAAATACATTGTACAGTAATATGCAAAACTGTGAACAGTCATGTTCCTAATTTTAACTAATGTCTTAAACTACTATTGGCTTTTTTCGGCTTTTCCCGATTAGGGGTCGCCACAGCGGATCACCTATCCACTCATGATTGGCAGTGGAGATTTACGGTGTCGAGTGCCGGCCGCCGTGGCGGCTGGTGACTTCAAATCAAAGGGGGCTGCAGGAGACAGCTGAATGGGTGGGGTCAATGGGAAGGGGTGTGGCCAACCAGAAAGGGGAGGAGCTATGCTCAAAACCACAAAAACTAACTTTAATTAAATACACTGCCCTGGTTGGCAAACCATCATTATGAGAGTCCAGTCAAGACAAAAATAAGAGTAGAAGAATAAAAATATTTCAATGCATTGGCTGCATGACAGCTTACTTAATATCTAGATGGAAACAAAAGGTTGTGAGGCATGAAAAAATAAATTACCTTTTAAATACATTACTGGAATGCCAGTCAAAATCAAGTACAAGAAAAACCAGAAACACTCAACTCAAACCACTTCTCCTTGCACTGCAGTTCTAATTATAATTTATATTCAGCTTTATTAAAGTGCCAAGTAACATGCTGAAAGTAGAAATCTCTGTGATGCCCCCACTTGTAAAAATGTTTCTTATCCAAAAAAGACCTGCTGCCTGACAACTATCTACTTGTTTCATGGGGAAAACATGTAAGTAAAAAATGAAAAGCAAACAAGAAACAAGCTCAAGATACATTGCTTAAAGGATTACTGTACAGGTTATGGACCACACATGATTGGCATTCTGTTTAGTTTACGGGTAAAGTCTGTAGAGATGACTGGAAGTTTCCAACAAATGTAATGAGCTTTTTAAAATAATGGAATCCTGTCCTTTAATACCCAAGGTTTATACATTATCGAGTCAAGTATTCTCTGCATGGCAACAACAGAAAGGCTTTCAATGTTGGCAATTCTTTAACGGTATGCTTATTAAAGCTTACTTGCATCTTACGATCTCAGACAAGCTTACATTATGGTCATTAAAGCATTGCTACTTAAAACACAGAGCAACAGGCACTTTGAGTAATAAGCATAAATCAACAGTACAAAAATAGGACAGAAACCAGACCTTTCTGCAAAATCAAGGACAGATGAAAAGCCACTGTAGTACTTGTGTCTACCTTGGATGGGGGTGGGGAGAGACACTGCACATTTACACTGCATAACTACTCCTTGCCTTGCTTGGACACATCCAGAGTCAGTACATGGTGGGGTGCAACAAGTATGTCACAATTTGAAATGTCTCTGGCTGACTGTGATGGCCCTGACACGTGTCATACCTCTCAACCTCAGAGCAAGAAATCTGGACAAAGCCATACACAGAAGTGGGACAAATGCCCACAAATAAGGACAATTTTTAAATATTGCTCTAATAAACTTAGAAAGATAATAGAATAGGTCTTGCATTGGTATGAATTTTCTGAAGGGTATAAAATCTGAAACTCAAATGTCTGTCATTATTTTCTAACTTCAGTCTTTAGTGATTTGTCACTAATTTGCCAAAAAACACAATTTTATGAAAAATGGACCAAATGCGATGCAAAAATATAAAATAGCCACACAATACAGCTGGGAACCTGTCAAAGAAGGGACACTTTAATATTAGTACTGCTAACTTGAGCAGCTGACAAAATAAAAGAATCTACATGCATTTCAAGTAATCTATAACTTTGATTATTACAGTTATTTCTTAATTGTAAACCCTCCATGTTTTCTTCCAAAATTGCTATTTTGCGGAGGGATTATTAGGGGGAAGAGCAATATTTTAAGCCAAAATCGGAGTCAGTTGAGAGGTTGGCTATGCCTAATTCTATAAAGCAATTTATTTGCATGTATCTCTCAACCTGTTAATGCAGTAAATCTGAACAAGACCAAATATACTGGGGGAACATACATTCTCAGTACAGCAGCATCCACCCCTTGTGGGAGTAGAACCCACAGCCTTCTGCATCAAAGGTAAGTACACAACTTGTTGTGCTATTAACAAGGCAAACCAACTTCACTTAAGCAGCACTAAACTTCTGTTCCCCTGCAGCTCTCAGCTCCTTGTAAAATCTACTCAATACTCAACTTTGCAGCACAAGAAAACTGGAAAAAGCCAAAATGTATTGGGGTCAAAGCCAAAAACCAGGGACACAAACATTGCTTGTATAATCTTGGAAAGTTGCTAGAACCATACATTTTACTGCCAAGCTACCTGTGCAAAACAGAGCAACATACCACTACGCCAAATCAGCTGCTTTGTAAAAGAGGAAGACTGAAACTTAAATGGCTATCATTTAGTGAATTCAGTTCTCACCATAGCTGTCAACCTTAGTACAAAACACCTGGACAAACCCAGTAATGAGGGAATACAGCCCTCAAACATTCAGTGAATTCAGTTCTTGCCATAGCTGTCAACCTTCGCACAAAAAACCTGGACAAAGCCAATAATGAGGGAATACAGTCCCAAAAATAGGGACAAATTTCAAATATTCATCTTATAAACTTAGAAAATTGCTAGAATAAAAGGTTGTGTTACGGTTGTGTTACTATGTATTTTCTGAAGAACATGAAGTCTGAAATTCAAATGCCTGTCAATTTTACCGCTGACAGAATAAAAACAATTTTCAGCAGAGACCCAGGGAGAAATACTGCAGACACATCTTTGTAAAATGACAGGGCACCAGAGCAAATCCACACAAACACAGGGAGGAGATGCAGACTCCACATAGAAGGCACCCCAGCCAAGAATCAAACCAGAAAACCTATAGCTGTGAGACAACAATACTACCACTGTACCATCAAATATGCAAGGACTTAAACATTCAGAAACCTGAAGTCTGAAATTCAAATGCCTGTCAATTTTATTTAACATTTGTTAATCAGGACAGTCTGACTTGGAACAAAAAAAAAATTCAGAGGCCCAGGAAGAAATAATGCAGACATGTCTTTGTAACATGCGAGGACACAAAAGCAAACCCACACAAACACAGGGAGAAGATAAAGACCCCACAAAGAAGGCACCCCAGCCAAGAAGCAAACATGAGAACCTGCAGCTGTGAGGCAACAGTGCTACAACTGCCCCATCAAATATCAAGCATTGCAACATTTACAAACCACAGATATTATGAGGAACAGATCAGATCAAACATGAGGCAAAAATCTGCAGTTTTTTTTCACAGATGGTGGTGGGTAGGGAATTAAGGTCTTTAACACTTGCATACAAGGTACAGGGTTCAAGCCTGAGGTATTCCCTAGCACACACACAAACACCTGTAGTAGCAAACCACAAAAACTAAATATACTGCACTGGGTGCCAAAAAGTTGTCATGAGAGTCCAATCAAGACAAAATGAAGTGTAGAAGAATAAAAATATTTCAATGCATTGGCTGCATGACAGCTTAATATCTAGATAGAAACAAAAAAGGTTGTGAGGCATGAAGAAATAAATTACTTTTTTTAAATACATTAATGGAATGCCAGTCAAAATCAAGTATAAGAAAAACAAGCAGCACTCAACTCAAACCACTTCTTGCACTGCAGTTCTAATTATAATTTATATTCAGCTTTATTAAAGTAACAAGTAACATGCTGAAAGTAGAAATCTCTGATGCCCCCACTTGTAAAAATGTTCCTTATCCAAAAAAAGACCTGCTGCCTGACATCTACTTGTTTCATGGGGAAAACATGATCAAAGTAAAAAATGAAAAGCAAACAAGAAATAAGCTCAAGATACAATGCTTAAAAGGATTACTGTAAAGGTTATAGACCACACGATTGGCATTCGGTTTATGGTTAAAGCCTGCAGAGATGTCTGTAAGTCTCCAAGTATAATGAGACTTTTAAAATAATGTAATTCTGACCTTTATTACAAATACTGGCGTATGCATTTCAATACCCAAGGCTTATACATTATCTAGTTAAGTATTATCTACATGGCAACAGAAAGGCTTTCAATGTTGGCAATTCTTTAACAGTATGCTTATTAAAGCTTACTTGCATCTTGCAATCTCAGCCAAGCTTACCTGATGGTCATTAAAGTATTGCTACTTAAACACAGAGCAACAGGCACTTTGAGTAATAAGCATAAATCAACAGTACAAAAAATATGACAGAAACCAGACCATTCTGCAAAAATCAAGGACAGATGAAAAGCCACTCTAGTACTTGTGTCTACCTTGGATGGGTGGGATTCTCTGCACATTTACACTGCATAACTACTCCTTGCCTTGCTTCGACACATCCAGAGTCACTACACAAGGGAGTGGGGTGTAACAAGTATGTGACAGTTTGAAATGTCTCTGGCTGACTTGTGATGGCCCTGACACCTATCAACCTCAGAGCAAGAAATCTGGACAAAGCCATACAAAGAAATGGGACAAAGGCCCAAAAATAAGGACAATTTTTAAAATATCGCTCTTATAACCTTAGAAAGCTAATAGAGGTCTTGCATTAGTATGAATTTTCTGAATGGTATGAAATCTGAAACTCAAATGTCTGTCATTATTTTCTAACTTCAGTCTTTAATTATTTGTCACTAATTTGCCAAAAAAACACAATTTTATGAAAAATGGACCAAAAAATGTGATGTAAAAATATAAAATAGCAACACAATACAGCTGGGAACCTGTCAAAGAAGGGATACTTTAATATTAGTACTGCTAACTTGAGCAGCTGACAAAATAAAATAATCTACATGCATTCTACATGCATTTCTGAAATAAAAGTAATAAGATTATTACAGTTATTTCTTAATTATAAACCCTCCATGTTTTCTTCCAAAATTGCTATTTTGCGGAGGGATCATTAGGGGAAGAGCAACATTTTGAGTCAAAATCAGGGACAGTTCAGAGGTTTGGCTATGCCTAATTCTATAAAGCAATTTATTTGAATATACCTGTCAACCTGTTAATGCAATAAATCTGGACAAGGCCAGATATATTGGGGGAACATATAAACAGTACACTAAAAATTGCTCTAGTATAAACTGGGACATAAATCTGGACAAGGCCAAATATATTGGGGGGAACATATAAACAGTACTAAAAAATGCTCTTCTATAAACTGGGACCGTTGATAGAACAGGTCTTACTTTAGCATGCATTTTTCTGAACGTTACGAAGTCTGAAACTAGGTGTGTCATTATTTAGTGACTTAATTCCTAAATGATTTGCCAGAAAACCACAAATTTTTATGAGGAACAAATCAAAAATAAGAAGCAAAACATCTATTCATTCTTTGAAAATCTGGACAGTTGGGAGGTATGGTTCAGCTGGGGCTGTCTAAGTTTGCTGCCCTTCCCCCTCACAAAACCCTGGTCGAATGGAGCCTCCCTGCAGCCATTCCAGTGATGCATTAATTTGCTATTTCACTCCATTTACCATAAACACTAATGTGCATACTGATTTACTTCTATGATGATTTGAACTTCATTTGAAAGTTTTATTTTTGCATTTTACAGCACAAACACTAAGACATAACAAACTTGGCATTAAACCTTCTCTGCCCTTGAAACTCACATTCACTGAAACAACATTAAAATCCACATTCAAAGAAAATACATTTTACTCGTGGCAGATAAAAATTAATTCTGGGCTGTTTTCAAATCATAGGCCCCTTGCATATGAAACATACATGTGCTCTTTGATACACCTTCCTATTGCTTTGAACATTTTTCTAGTAAACAATGAAACAAAACTGTCCAATTCAGAACATTTCTATCATAAAAGTCTACCCAAACTTCTACAGTCCACTATTATAGCAATAACCCACGCCTGGGTGTGGGTAATGCTAAATTTACCCACGGTTGGCGTGGTTTGGTCCCGAGGCGCCGAGGGACAAACAAAGCCAACCGTGGGTAAATTTAGCATTACCACACCAGAAGTGGTTATTGCTATTATACATGACATTATTTAAGAAAAGAAACTATTACTTTTCTTAAATAATGGCATAGTATAATGCCTGTTTGCTGCCCTTCCACAGATGTCTGGCATCCGCGGCAGTTCTGATGTACTGCGAGCCTGCGCAGTTAATTAGAGCTGCGGGCAAAAGCAAAGGAGAAAGCAAGATCTCCGTTGCTTTTTTTTTAGTGTTTCGCTATGTTAAATGAGTTTAACATAGCGAGACAGTTTTAAAATAAGCAACGGAGATGTCCGTTGCTTATTTTAAAACTGTCTCGCTATGTTAAACTCATTTAACATAGCGAAACACTAAAAAAAAGCAACGGAGATCTTGCTTTCTCCGTTGCTTTTTTTTAAAACACTGTCTCGTATGTTAAACCCATTTAACATAGCGAGACAGTGTTTTAAAAAAACGAGTTATATTAATGGAAAAAAGTCCGGGCGACCGGACCTTTTTCCATTAGTATAACTCGATTTACAACGGGCACGCTGGCCAATCAGCGTGCACGTTTTGGGGGGGGGGGGGTCATGGTATAATATTAGTAAATATGCACAATTCTACAGTCCACCATTATCAGTAAATATGCACAATCTCTGAAGTAGTAAAAAAGTCATCTAAATAATTCCACGATAAATAAATCTGTAATTAAGAGGTTGGTGCTAGCAATCACCTTTATATTTCATGGTTTCATCGAACAATAAAGTGTCTAATGCCCCTGTGGAATAAACTGCCTAAATTACATTAAAAATAAGCTAGTAATATTGCAATAGGAAATGGATGGCAAACTGATAACAGGCTCATAATTAGTATCTTAACTTTCAGCATTGACCCCTTATGGGAGTAGAACCAACAACCTTCTGCATCAAAAGCAAGCACACAGCCTGTTGTGCTATTAGCACTAAACTTCTCTTCCCCTGCAGCTCTCAGCTCCTTGTAAAATCTACTCAATACTCAACTGCATCTCAACTTCGCAGCACAAGAAGTCTGGAAAAAGCCAAATTTATTGGGGTGGGTCAAAAGGGCAAAAACCAGGGACACATTAAACATTGCTTATGTAATCTTGGAAAGCTGCTAGAATAAAATGCTTGTTACCACGGTACCACCATACATTTTACTGCCAAAGTCCCTGTGCAAAAAAAAGAGTCAGAACATACCACTATGCCAAATCACCTGCTTTGTTAAAGAAAAATGCTGTGTTACCACCGTACATTTTACAGACAAGGTCCCTGTGCAAAACAGTCAAGAGCAACATACCACTATGCCAAATCAGCAGTTTTGTGAACGAGAGGAAGACTGAAACTTAAATGGCTATCATTTAATTAATTCAGTTCTCACCATAGCTGTCAACCCCTTAGCACAAAACACCTGGACAAACCCAGTAATGAGGGAATACAGCCCTCAAACATATTCAGTGAATTCAGTTCTTGCCATAGCTGTCAACCTTAGCACAAAAAACCTGGACAAAGCCACTAACAGGGTATTACAGTCCCAAAAATAGGAACAAATTTCAAATAGTCATCTTATAAACTTAAAAAATTGCTATAATAAAAGGTTGTGTTACTATATATTTATTGCTAGAATAAAAAGTTGTTTTACTATGTATTTTCTGAAGACTATGAAGTCTGAAATTCAAATGCCTGTCAATTTTACTTCTGATGGAACAAAAACAATTTTCAGCAGAGGCCCAGGGAGAAATACTGTAGACACGTCTTTGTAAAATGGCAGGATACCAGAGCAAATCCAAACAAACACAGAGATAAGATGGAGACTCCACAAAGAAGGCACCACCGCCAAGAATCAAACCACAAAAATCCTGCAGCTATGAGGCAACAATACTGCCACTGCACCATCAAATATGTAAGAAATTAAACATTCAGAAACCTGAAGTCTGAAATTCAAATGCCTGTCAATTTTATTTAACATTTGTTAATCAGGACAGTCTAGTCTGACTTGGAACAAAAAAACTATTTTCAGCAGAGGCCCAGGAAGAATGCAGACATGTCTTTGTAACATGGGAGGACACAAAAGCAAACCCCCACAAAGAAGGAACCCCAGCCAAGAATCAAACCTGTGAACCTGCAGCTGTGAGGCAACAATGCTACTACTACACCATCAAATATCAAGCAAACAGATCCCACAAAGAAGGAACCCCCAACACTGCTACTACTACACCATCAAATATCAAGCAAACGACCCAACAAAGAAGGAACCCCAGCCAAGAATCAAACCTGAGAACCTGCAGCTGTGAGGCAACAATGCTACTACTACACCATCAAATATCAAGCATTGCAGCATTTACAAACCACAGATATTATGAGGAACAGATCAGATCAAATAGGAGGCAAAAATCTGCAATTTTTTTACAAATGGTGGTGGGTAGGGAAGTCAAGTCTTTAACACCTGCATACAGGGTACAGGGTTCAAGCCTGAGGTATTCCCTACCACACCACCATGAGCACCTGGGGCATTTTCACACACACACACACACACACACACACACACACACACACACACACACACACACACACACACACACACACACACACACACACACACACACACACTTCCCTACCAGTCTATCATACATTCAAATAGGCATACACTTCCCTACCAGTCTATCATACATTCAAATAGGCATACACTTCCCTACCTGTCTATCATACATTCAAATAGGCATACACTTCCCTACCAGTCTATCATACATTCAAATAGGCATACACTTCCCTACCAGTCTATCATACATTCAAATAGGCATACACTTCCCAACCAGTCTATCATACATTCAAATAGGCATACACTTCCCTACCAGTCTATCATACATTCAAATAGGCATACACTTCCCTACCAGTCTATCATACATTCAAATAGGCATACACTTCCCTACCAGTCTATCATACATTCAAATAGGCATACACTTCCCTACCAGTCTATCATACATTCAAATAGACATACACTTCCCTACCAGTCTATCATACATTCAAATAGGCATACACTTCCCAGTCCAGCATACATTCAAATAGTACACTTCCCTACCATTCAAATAGTACAAAGCATAAATTCACACACTTCCCTACCATTCAAATAAACAGTAATAATTAACACACTTACCTGTCCTGGCTGCCCATTCTCCATAACGTAATCCAAATGCCCGCGCAATAATCCAAAGACCCGCGAGATTCCAGACGAGAGAGACTGACTGCTGGTGTTGCAGTCCGGCCCCGACGCGTTTTCCCAGCGAGTCTGTGCACTTTAAAAGTGCACAGACGTCTCCTCATGTTTCCCTACCTGGACTACCGGAAGCATGCGCAGTAGACTCGCAGTAGTCTGGACTACTGCGCATGCGCGAAGTCAAAAAATTTTTTTTTTCTTTTTTTGTTTTAATTTCTTTTTAGTTCTTTAGTTGAGGGGGCTGCAGTCCGGCAGTCCAATAGCACGGGCCGCCCCATAGTATTACAATATAAATAAGCGCATCTACATCTTTATAAATCGTTTCTTAGTGCACCGAAGAGACCGACATATACTTCCTGTACCAAAGCAAATCAGATACAGTTTGCAAATATTGGCATTATTTCATTAGAAACTTGAAATAATAAGATTTGTATTACCATTTTTCTTTTGAAGATTAACAAGGTTATACATTTTAAGTGTAGTGTTATGTTTTATCAGAAAAAAAAACGGATGAAGATTTACGAGACAAAACCATGGATAACCTAGAGTGCTCATGTAACTTGTCATCAACAGCTATTGCACCAGCGCCCGTTATCCAGGAGGGGAACCAGCAGCCTTTAGCAGCGCAGCGGGCTGGGCGGGGTTTGGGGTGCATGACGTTGGCGGCAGGACTGGAAACTTGTCGGCACGGAGCTGTCAATAGAGTGTCAGTCTGATGAAGATTGGCACTCAGGTAAGCTGTCATTCGCAGTGCTGTCAGTCAGCGTCGAGTTGCGGGGCTTCAGCCAGAGGGATCTAGGCGATCGCGCTCTGTTTTGCAGTGCACTGCCTGGTAACATGGGTGGGCAGCTCATCCAGGGTGTCCAGCAGTTGCGAGCTCCGTTTCCACACGGCAGTGAGGCGGTATATTTTTTCGTGCCGAGAGCAGCCCACCCCCCCAAAACCCCGGTATGCAGCTGAAGCGGCTAGACAATCGGCAGATGTCCAGTATTGTACGGGAGTGAATAATTAAGGGGAGTTGTGAGCCAAAGAAGGGGCATTCCATGGGACTGAGCTAGCTGATTAGGGAAAAGACCTCCATCCCCAGAGTGGTGGGGAGTGTAAAAGTTTCAAAGTGACCATCCCATACTTTGGATAGTACAGCCCGTTAACCTGGATCGCACTCTGGGAACTTCAACAGCGGATTTTATTTCCCAAAACATTAACTACACCCATTTACCAGTCAATTAGATGCTGTAGCTGTCACCATTTGAGGTGGACCTTTGAATTTGAAGGGGCATTACACTTCATTACCACAGTGCCACCTCGGGTACCCGTGATAAAGCTGTGATTTTTATTAGCAGCATGCCCGAGCTAGGTTAGGTATGCACGATCACCCAAAAATGGTTGCTGCTGAACAAGTGTATAATCAGTGCGAGTCAGACTACGTACTGTCTTAAGTTGGCACAGAGCAGAGGCCACATCTAGGTACTGTATACACCAGCTTCTACTCCTTATGCAGTTACACCCCGATAGCTGTACTTCTGCCCCCTAGCCATGCACTTAGGCATGGTACCGGTAAACAGCCAGGTGTTTGATGGCATGCCTGTGTTAGCAGCCCCTGCTCAGCTCCGTCTTCTCGTGCCGTGCATGTGTTCGTGCTTAGCGTTAGTGGGAACTGGCGGTCTCGTGGCTGCGATTCTGATTGGCGGGACTCGCAAACGGACGCGTGCTGTTTCCTTCAGTACTTCTGCTGTTTGGCACCGAGGGGCGGTGCTGTTGTAAGCGCGTGCTGTTTGTTTTGGGAAGGAATTAGTTTTAGTAGGAAAGCCCCGCAGCTCAGCTGTACCTTGTATGTTTATAATTTGCCTGCATCAAATTGCTGTTGGTGTTGAGAATTGGTATTTGGATTAGTTGCTTTGTGCTTTGCTTACAGTGATGATCAGTGTTAATAGGAACCTGATAACAAAGATGCAGTTTGCAAAGTGCTGTCACGATGGTTACACAAGGCTGGCATGTTAACATTCTGTCCTAGAAGGAAATGTTTTTGATTTGCGTTTAGGAAAACATAAATTAAGATATTTACTCTGTAGACAGATGTAACGTGTGTGTGTGTATCTTGCTATTTCCTTCTGTCTGTGATACCTGTCTGAGACAGGCTGTCTCGCCACGACCACCGTCCCTTCTTGTGGCTGCCTCTTTGGACACCCCCCACACTGTAAATCTCTGAAAAGACCCCCCTCCTTTTTCTGTTTAAGCTAACCTTTTGGACGGGTTCAAGAGGTCTCTTTTTTCCTGAGAGCGCCACGGTCTAGGGCTCAGTCCTGAACTCTGGTTACCACCCTTGTGACCCTCACGTTTGTGTTTATCCCCCAGTAGATACTCGGGCTTTTTCACAACCTCCCAAACCGGCTTCTTGATGTTCTACAGTAAGCTATCTGTTCACATTGAATTTACTTTTGCCATTTTAGTGTGAGTTGTGAATGAAAAGGTTTTGTGATAGACCAGATATAACTAGCTAATTGACTAAGTGTCCCAGAACTTCTGGCACTCAGTTGTGATACTTTTATATGAGTATTTCTTGAAATCTCATCACAGATCCCCCTCTCCCAACCAGAAAGATGTGTTTACACATTTCCTTTGTTTAAGATTGACAGCCCTTTAGAAACAGTAGTCTAGTTGTCTTCTTTGTACTGGGTCTAGGTTCACTGTATTTGTTTTATTGTGATTTCAGAGAGGGAGAACAGGTATATTTTTACTTATGTTTTCAAAATGTAATCCAAAGTAAGCAACATAACCAGATAGAAAAAGAAAAGAGTTTCAGTACTAGTAACTATTATTGTTATTTTTTTCAGATGTGGTGCAAGTACTTGGGGGTGGGAATCACTCAGCTAAAAAGAAACTGATTTTTTCTTTTTTTACTTCATTTTGGTAGATCACGAAGCAGCCACAGATCCTGTGGTTTTTAGATGCTGTCAAGCGGGCATGTTTACTTCTTGGTTTGGAAGTCATATAGTTCTAAAATGGAGTTAGTAAAGCTTCCTCCTCCTTCCCTAACTGAAAGTTATAATACTTTCCAAACCCTTATGTTGGGTAAACCAGTAGAAGTTCTGGGCCAGTTCAGAAGAAATATGAGACTAATTTTCTTCATTAGAAACAGTCTGTGTGACCTGGATGTAGAAGAGGAGTAAATTGTTTCTAAATTTCTCTTCTTTCAAAATTATTATTATTTTTTTGCAAATGCGTGTAATTTTCTAATCTGTTTATTTCTTCCCTGCTGAGACACTAATGGTTGACTCATATCCCAGGTTGTTCCTATCTTCAGGCCAGACTGCTAAACCAAATCCTATTTACATGCAGACATTTGTAATTGCTTTTGCTCTGATTTATTTGTTTTATGTTGCATCAGTGTTAAGGAACAATTGCTATGAAAACAAATAGTACCGTGTGCATACAATAAGGTGAGTGACGGAAGAATGTCTATTTTTTCTTCTTCTTTCATGTTAATGATCATTAAAGAATTAGAGAAACATCTCACTTTGTGCTGCATTATTTCTTAAAAAACTGCAGTGAATGAATTTTGTGCTAATCCTTTTGATGGAGTTGTGATTATTTGGACTGTTGTTTTGTATTTCCATACGTGGTTACTGTGATTTGGATGAAATATTATTGGCATATGACTGCTGTAGTTGTGAATGTGCCATGACTGTGTTATAGCCATGGTAGTGGGCTGCACTTGTCAATGTACTGTGCCTGTATTATGGTCATGGCTCGGACTGCACTTGTGAATGTGCCATGGACGTGGTAGTGGACTGCATTTGTGAATGTGCTGTGCCTGTGTTATGGCCCTGGTTGTGGCCAGAATTGTAACAAACAGAGGATTTTGATAAAGGGGCACTGGCTCAGATTTTTTGCTTGAGGAGTTTGTTTACATTTTAGTACTCTGTAAGTCACATGATCAGCTAGAGGCAATGTTTTCAAATAGCCTTTTTAGCATACTGCAGGTCAGATTACACAAACTCTCAGTGGGGGGTTTTTAGAGGAAATGCTTAGAACTTGCAGCTGCAGTTTGTCCTTTTGTATTTTCCTTCCCCCACTCATGAGCAATTAGATTAGCTGAATGACTGGATTTTACTCAGCTAGAGATGCTATCTTCTTGTCACACATAGACCTGCAGCCTCTTTAGCAATGAAGTGATAGTTACTTTACTATGTACTTGTTTAAGTATTCAAGCCTAGGCAATAGTATTTTTCATGCTTTTTGCTATAAATGTTTTTCCCTCCACTATCAATTATTTTTCATACAGTGTGTTATTAGTGTGTGTGTGTGTGTGTGTGTGTGTGTGTGTGTGTGTGTGTGTGTGTGTGTGTGTGTGTGAGAGAGATGATATAGGGGCACTTTTATAGTCATACAGATTTTCCCTCATTTTACAGCACAGCATTGCTTTGAACAGTTGTGCCTTGCAAAGAAACATGTTAACTAACAAATGTCCAAATATTCTAAAATAATAAAATATTTTGCATCTTTTCTCTAAAAATGTCATGCAGCTTTCAAACTGAATCTAATCACTGATCTAAAAGTATTTTCTCATTAGCTGATGCTGTATGTTGTCCTTCAGAAATCACACCTTAACAATTTGTCTAATAGTGATTCCATCCTACTGGATTTCTTTTCTCACTTTTTTTCTATCATTCATTGTGGAAAATTATTTTCAACTTTCACATCTTTCCTGCCTGTTTGACTGCAGTGCAGTTAATTTACACTGATTAGCATTTGAAAGCTGAAGCAAATGCAGTCTATACATTTCCCCATATACTTTTCAGTACCATTCCGTGTATATTATAGTAGGTAATTACAAGGGTACTTTTACTAAGACAGTAAAAATTAAGTGCTACAACCAAAATCTCATGCCATCGATAACCCTATATTTTGACAAGTTAGAATAACTACTTTTCTATGTATGTATGTAACACAATCTACATTTATATTCATGCAGTTTGAAAATAACAGCCTCTTCGTGTGTTACTGACAGACTGGAAATTCTAGGCATTCTTGAATGTCTATAAATTTCAGATATGATACATATTTGATAATGCAGATCGCAGTTCACAGACCTATTAATCATGTCTGTACATCTGTTACATGATAGCATCACATAACACAGTGTTGTTTAGTTCAGAGAAGTGACAAAACCTAAAAACTTATACAGATGTAGTACTGTCATCCTGGAAGACTTAGCAGGACATGAGTGAACAACAACATTTACATAAGGTCTGCCAGTACACTTCTGGATGACCCAAACCATACAAACACACCCTAGGCCTGAATGAGAAATAGTCTACTGACACAAAGTGTATTGTCTAGACAGACAGACTGCAGATATCATGCCAGTGACACAACAGTGTTCCCACTCATTATGTCACCTCTGGTGATTGCTCTCATTGCTATGCACTGTTGATAAGCTGTAAAGTGCTACACCCCATACCTGAATGCATCAAATGAAAACAAGAACGTGTTGTCTCAGTCCAAGGATAGGACTGCCATCACCTTGTCAAATGTCCGCAAAAGTACACACAAGGTATGGTCAGTGTGTTGATGTCACATTTTAGGTCTATGCAAATGTGTGACATAATGCTGAGGGTCAGTTAAACATTAAAGGGTAATGTAGCCATAGTGACTTATTATGGAGTACAATAATATTATGCCAGGTAGTACAACATGCAAACACTGTATACATAGTTTTCTGTCATTTCACTTTCTCAACAATACAGACAGTTCTGCTGTTATCCTACAATGTGGAATTATACTTTTAGTACATCTGGGTGCTGACTAGCCTGCATCACATTACTGTACTGTCCTACTCTGTTATCCACACCCTCATTTTTGTAACTACCTCTAAATGTAATCATAATGTGTTCTGAGTAGATATATATATATATATATATATATATATATATATATATATATATATGTGTGTGTGTGTACAATGAATAATCAAATAATTTGTGCAAAACACAAAACAACCTCAGTGGTAATTATCATCATAACATAAATCATCTAAAATAGTAATGGCAAATGTAAAACATGATTAGTGACTCCATTTGTACATGCATATTTGCATATGTATCTCAATATTTAACTCAACACACATACATATGTGTATGTGTATGTGTACATGCATGCAGATATTGCAATCTTTAAGCTTTTTTGCCTAAGTAATGTGCATACATATTCCTATGTGTATGCATGCGCATAGGCAATTTATTCACATAGGTATACATCTTATAATTAACAGACATGGTTGATACTAGAATCCATAGTCACACATACCAAAATAAAATATTTTCATGTTCACCCACAAATATGTTACTTATGAAAATATGTGTTAATCACCACACAAATTCACACTCGTGATTATTCTACAAATATCTCTGAACTGGATATGCCCTGCATGCATACCACTCAACTATGCAGATTTTTGCCTCTTATTTTTGGTCCGTTTCACAAAATTGTGCTTTTCTGGCAAAACATTGAGGACTGTAGTCAGAAAATAATGACAGACACTTGAGTTTCAGACTTTATACCCTGCAGGAGAACCATGCTAATGCAAAACCTGTTATTCTATCAATTTAAGTTTGTAAAAGCAATATTTAAAAAATGTTCCTATTTTGGCCCTTTGTCCCTCCATTATTTATGGCTTTGTCCAGATTTCTTGCTCTAAGAGGTTGCGAGGTATGCCTGCATGATAACACTTCCTGCAAAGTCCTCTCCAGCTCAACTGGTGAACCTGGGAATATTGAGGCAATGTTACAATTGCCTCATGTACACAGACAATCCTCTCCTTCTCCCACAAAACACAAATACATGCAAGAGATGCAACTATACGGCCAAACTGGAGGCTGAGCTCTCTCAACATAGGACTGGCAAGACCAGACAGGAGGAGAAGGTAACCACACACAATACATACCCAGTCACACATGGTACCATCACAACTTCAAATCATACACATACTCACACAAAGACATACTCGGAGGCTCTCATCAAAAATTTACCAAAACAGCAGAGGCCACCAAAGCAGACACCCAAACAACTACCACCTCACGACCCAACACATGCAACACATAGACCACACAGTCAGAGTGTCAAACAGTCACAGCCCTTAAGGCCAAACAAAATGCCAGACACACTTGTCATTGGTGATTCCATAGTCAGACACACTGGCGTCCGCTCACCAGACTCAGTAAGGAGAAGGTCACAGTAAGCTGCGTGTCGGCTAGAATCCGCCATAAGCAAGCACTCTGGTCTCTCAACAGCAGGTACAAGTATGACTCAGTCATTGTCCACGCTGATGTCAACGACCTGAGACGTACCTCCTTGGACTACATGAAAAGGGACATCGAGGAGCTCTCTGATTATGTAGCCCAGGCAGGTATGACCCTGACCTTGAGCAGTATCCTACCTTCACCTAGAATGATGCCACAATACAGTGATAAGATGATCAGCTTTAATAATTGGCTTAAATTCTGGTGTCATTCAAAGGGATCAATGTCTGTCTGCCTGGGATGACATGCTGGACAAGCCACGCTGCTTCAAGGCGGCTTGCACCTGTCACCCTGGGCCTTCGGATATTGGCAAAGGCTCTTGCCACCCCCATAGTGCCTTTTTAGGCAAGGCTCAAATTCTAAACCTACCACCCTAGAACACCAAAAGGAAAAAACTAAGGGTAATGCTGCTCAATGCCAGAAGTCTCAATCTCAAGATGCACCTCGAGGCCCTTCTCAATATGGAGAACATCGATGTCTGTGCTGTGACAGAAACCTGGTTCAAGGCTCCTGAGAGCACCCCAGCACTAACAGGTTTCACCTCATATCATGCGTTCCGGCCCCAAAATCCGGACAACACCAAGAAAGGAGGGTGTCCATATTCATAAAGGACACCCACACCTCAAGGTTGGTGGCAACGCACGATGCATCGGAGACCATCCAGGTGCAATTAACCATAGGCAAGACTGCTCTGCAATTTGTAGCATGTTACAGGCCACCCTCTCAAACTCAGGAACCTCACATGGCCTTCCTGAAAACATTGGAGGGGATAAATGTATGTATCTCCAAACACCATCATACTAGGTGACTTCAACTACCCTAATATAGACTGGGAACACTACTCAAGCCCGAACACTCTAACCCAAAGATTCCTGGAGTTCATAAACTCAAATGCCATGGAACAACTAGTCACCATCCCCACAAGAGGTGAAAACATACTTGATCTCATCATCACGAACATGGGATCAAAATGTTCAACACTGGAAGTATACCCCTCACTGGTGAGATCAGATCATAAACTAATCTCGCTGGAGGTCCTCATCCCGCCCCACCTGAAACAAAAAGACCACAGTGAAAAACTTCTCAAAAGCCGATTTCACACTTCTAAAAACTAGTGTGGTCTCCTTTAAGGCCCCTGAGCCAGTGGTAAACATTACTCAAACCGCTGAATCACTTACAAATGCCTTCTACCAGCACCTACAGGACTGCATGGATCAGGCAATCCCAAACAAAACTAAGACTCTCTGTACCAAAGGCAAGCGTCCAGTCTGGTGGACCCCAGCCATAAACAAGCTCTACAACAAAAGGAGGAAGCTACTACAAGATAGAGCAAAATCCTTGAAAGGTAAGACACCTTTGATCATTATAAGTAAAAACTAAGAGCTCTCATAAAATCATCCAAGGCAAATTTTGAGAGAAAAATCGCCAAGGACTCTAAAGACAATCATAAGGCCTTCTTTAGCTATGTTAGAAACCTAGGAGGAAACTCCCAGATATGCTCAGAATTAGTTCAAAATGATGTGAAAATTATTGAACCTACACACATTGCTAACATACTGGCCGACAGGTTCAGTGCAAACTTCTCCCCTCCCCAAAGGAGAGATATCTATTCCAGAGGATTGTAGCCCCCAAACATCTCCAACGCCCAGGTGAGAACTGCCCTCACTAAGGCAAAAACACAGCATCCATGGGACGGATGGTGTCCCCGGCTGTGTGCTTCATGAACTCAATGAGGAATTAAACCCACAGTTAGGACAGCTGTTTAATCTTAGCCTCACCTCAGGATACGCATTACCAAGGAGTGGCGCCGGCGACTGTGGTCCCACTTCATAGGCGGTGCCTCCACAGACCCTGGAAATTATCGCCCCATTAGCTTGACAAGCCTTATCTGCAAAGCCATGGAGAGGATCATAATGGAACTCATAAATAAAGACATAGGAACTTGCAGACTTTGGATCCAACCCAGTTTGGCTTTGTCAAAGGCAGATCCTGCCTCTTAAACTTGGTTGAATTTTTCGAGACAGTCACCAAGGCCATTGATGAGGAAAGGCAGTCCATACAGCCTACCTCGACCTGGCAAAGGCCTTGACACAATACCCCACTCAGGTATCATCGAAAAACTCATCAGCTTGAATGTAAACCCATACATCACAAGATGGGTTGCAAACTGGCTAGCGACAGAACCCACAGGGTCAGAGTTGCTGGAGCCATGTCAGACTCAAAGCCTGTCACAAGTGGTGTCCCACAGGCTCAGTCCTGGGTCCACTCTTGTTCGGCATCTACTTTTCTGAAGTACAAGAAAACACAGGAGGGTTATGGCTGACAAAGTTTGCAGATGACTGCAAACTGGGCGCCATAGTCGAAAACACATCTGACACAGATATCCTCCAGAAGGGCCTCACAGAAGTGGATAACTGGTGCCAGAGCCATGGCCTGAAGTTAAACGCCAAAAATGCATAGTCATACCCTTGGCGAAACACTAGGTTACCTATAGCTACCATATAGTTGGCTATCCACTGAGCACAGAAAAAGTCATCAGGGATCTGGGGACCCAAGTTGACAGTAGCCTTTCGGTTGACACTCATGTTGCTAAAGTAGTTAGGAAAACCTTCTATATCGCCCACCTGATCATGCAGGGATCCACATCTAGATCAAGAGAGGTCATCGTCCCCTGTACTCATCACTCATTAGACCTATGATTGAGTACAATGCCCGCTTGGAATGTATCTGACCAGACACCTGATGCAGCTTGAAAGGCCCCAAAGTTCCTCACCAAAAGGATAAAGGGTCTCAAAATATGTCTTATGCTGCCCGACTGAAAGAACTCCAGCTCTATTCAGTCTCATACGCTTGCTCAGAGGTGACCTGTGCCTGACATATAAGGCCATGTCAAACCCAGATTTGATGAATATGCTTCACCTCAAAAATCTAGATCCCTCAGAACCACAAGGCGGAGACTTAAACCTTGACACGGTTATAAATAGAACGTGCTGGAGGGACAGATTCATCACCCAGAGACTCCCTATGCTGTGGAACAAAATCCCAGTACATGTGAGGCAGAGCACCTCGCTGGCCTTGTTCAAGAGGAATCTTGACCAATGGATGGGAGATCGCAGATATACCCCAGGGATTACTTCAGTGTCACTGCTTGACAGAGGCACAGAAAAATGATAGGCATAGTTTTTATTCAAACTAAAGGGGTGGCGAAAGCCACATAACTATGGGCTAGGCTTATAAATGCCCTTGGGCAGATAGCCTAGTATGAACCTATTACACATAGTTTCATAGGTTCATAGGTTTATACTAGGCTATCTGCCCTAAGGCATTTATAAGCCTAGCCCAAATTTTTGTGGCTTACGCCACCCCTTATATGAAAAAATACTGTGCCCATTAATTTGTTGTGCCTCTGTCCAGCAGTGACACAGAGATGATTCCCGGGATAAACCTACGATCTCCCATCCACAGGTCAAGATTTCTCTTGAACAGAGCCAGCGAGGTGCTCTGCCTCACATGGACCGGGATTTTATTCCACAGCATAGGGAGTCTCTGAGTGATAAATCTATCCCTCCAGCACGTCCTATTTATATCCGTGCTAAGGTTTAAGTCGCTTGCTCTAGTGGTTTTGGTGGATTTGGATTTTTTGAGGTGGAGCATGTCCATTAATTCCGGGTTGGACATGGCCTTGTATGTCAGGCACATGTCACCTCTGAGCAGACGGTATGCAACTGAATAGAGCTGGAGTTTCTTCAATCTGGCAGCATATGACAGATTTTGGAGTCCCTTTATCCTTTTAGTGAGGAACTTTTGGGGTCTCTCCAATTGCTGCAGATGTCGGGTGCGATACATCCCGAATGGGGCATTGTACTCAATCACTGGTCTGATAAGTGAAGAGTACAGGGGAACAATGACCTCACTAGACCTGGATGTGAATCCCTTCATGATCAGGTGGGCAATGTAGAAGGTCTTTCTAACCACTTTAGCAATGTGAGTGTCAAAAGAAAGGCCACTGTCAACCTGGGTCCCCAGGTCCCTGATAACCTCTTCTGTGCTTAGTGGATTGCCACCTATACGGTAGCTTGGGGTTACCTTGCTTTTCCCGAAGGGTATGACTATACATTTTGGCTTAACTTCAGGCCATGGCTCTGGCACCAGCTATCTGTTTCTGTGAGTCCCTTCTGAAGGATATCCGTGTCCGATGCACTTTCCACTATGGCCCAGTTTGCAGTCGCCTGCAAACTTTGTCAGCCAAAGTCCTCCCATGTTGGCCTGTACTTCTGAGAAGTAGATGCCGAACAATAGGGGCCAAGGACTGAGCCCTGTGGGACACCGCTAGACCGCTTGGAGTCTGACATAGCCAGCAACTCTAACCCTGTGGGTTCTGTCCTTAAGTTTGCAACCCATCTTGTGACATATGGGTTTACATTTAAGCTGGTAGTTTTTCTACAATACCCGGTGGGGTATTGTGTCGAAGGCCTTTGCAAGGTCAAGGTAGGCTGTATGGACTGCCTTTCCTCATCAATGGCCTTGGTTACTGTTTCAAGAAGTCGACCAAGTTCAAAAGGCATGATCTGCCCTTGACGGCCAAACTGGGTCGGGTCCAATGTCTGCAAGTCCCCTATATCTTTGTTTATGACCTCAATTATGATCCTCTCCATAGCTTTGCAGACTAGACTTGTTAAGCTTATGGGGCAGTAATTACCAGGGTCCGTGAGGCACCGCCTTTGTGAGTGGGACCAGTTGCCGACGCCACTCCTTGGGCACGTATCCTGTGGTAAGGCTGAGATTAAACAGCTGCCTTATGTGCGGGTTTAATTCCTCATTTAGCTCGTGTAGCACACAGCCGGGGACACCATCCGTCCCATTGATGCTGTGTTTTTAGCTTTAGAGAGCAGCTTTCACCTGCATTTGAGATGTCTGGGAAGCTACACTCTGCTGGGATAGTTATCTCTCCTTTAGGGGAGAGGGTGAAGTTTGCACTGAACCTGTCTGCCAGTATGTTGGCAATGTCTGTGGGTTCAGTGATTTTGTATCATTTTGGACTAATTCTGAGCATATCTGGGAGTTTCCACCCAGGTTCCTAACATAGCTGAAAAAGGCCTTATGATTGTCCTTTGAATCCATGGCAATTTTTCTCTCAAAATTGGCCTTAGTTGATTTTATGAGTGCTCGTATTTTTACTAATAATGATCAGGGGTGACTTCCTTTATGGATTTTGTTCTATCATGTAATAGCTTTCTCCTCTTATTGTAAAGTTTGTTAATGGCTGGGGTCCACCAGACTGGACGCTTGCCCTTTGTGGAAAGAGTCTTGGTTTTATTTGGGATTGCCTGATCCATGCAGTCCTGGAGGTGTTCATAGAAGGCATTTGTAAGGGCTTCCAGAGCTTGGGTTGTAGTTTCCACTGGCTCAGGGGCCTTGAAGGATACCACACCAGCCTTGAGTAGCGTGAAGTTTGCTTTGAGAAGTTCTTCACTGTGGTCTTTTTGTTTGGGGTGGGGCGGATGTGGATCTCCAGTGAGATTAGTTTATGATCAGATCTCACCAATGAGGGATATACTTCTGGTGTGGAGCATTTTGTCCCCATGTTTGTGATAATGAGATCTAGTATATTTTCTCCTCTCGTGGGAACAGTGACTAGCTGTTCCATGGCATTTGAATTTATGAACTCCAGGAACCGTTGGGCTAGAAAGTTAGGGCTTGAGTAATGTTCCCAGTCTATATTCGGTAGTTGAAGTCACCCAATATGATGGTGTTTGGAGATACATTTATACCCTCCAGTGTCTTCAGGAAGGCTGTGTGGGGTTCCTGAGTTTGAGAGGGTGGTCTGTAGCATGCTACAATTTGTAGAGCAGTTTTGCCTATGGTTAGTTGCACCTGGATGGTTTCCGAAGCTTCGTGCGTTGCCACCAACCTGGAGGTGTGGGTATCCTTTATGAATATGGATACACCCCCTCCTTTTGTGGTGTGGTCCGGGTTTTGGGGCCGGAACGCATGATATGAGGTAAAACCTAATAGTGACGGGGTGCTCTCAGGAGCCTTGAACCAGGTTTCAGTTACAGCAGACATCGATGTTCTCCATACTGAGAAGGGCCTCGAGTGCGTGCATTTTGAGATCAAGACTTCTGGCATTGAGCAGCATTACCCTCAGTTTCTTCCCATTTTTGTTTTCTAGGGGGGGAGGTTTAGAATTTGAGCCTTGCCTAAAAAAGGCACTATGGGGGTGGCAAGAGCCTTAGCCAATATCCGGAATCCCAGGGGTGACAGGTGCAAGCCGTCCCTTGCGAAGCAGCGTGGCTTGTCAAGCATGTCATCCCAGGCAGACAGACACTGGATCCCCTTTGAATGACAGCAGACATTAAGCCAATTGTTAAAGCTGATCATCTTGTCTCTATATTGTGGCATCATTCTTGGTGAAGGAAGGATACTGCTCAGGGTCAGGGTCATACCTGCCTGGGCTACATAATCAGAGAGCTCCACTATGTCTCTTTTCATGTAGTCCAGGGAGGTACGTCTCAGGTCGTTCACACCAGCATGGACAATGACTGTGTCATATTTGTACTTGCCGTGGAGTGACCAGAGTGCTTGTGTTATGTGGCGGATTCTAGCCCGATAGGCAGCTTACTGTGACCCTCTCCTTGTTCAGCCTGGTGAGTGGGACGTCAGTGTGTCTGACTATGGAGTCACCTATGACAAGTATGTTTGGTGTTGTATTTGGCCTTAAGGGCTGTGACTGCTTTGCACACTGCTTTTGTGGTTTATGTGTTGCTTGTGGGGTGTCTTGAGGTAGCAGTTGTTTGGGTGTCTGCTTTGGAGGCCTCTGCTGTTTAGGTAAATTTTACTCAGAGCCTCCGGTATGTCTTTGTGTGTTTATGTGTTTGATTCAGTGGTGTGGTAGCATTATGTGAGGCTGGTTTTGTGGTGTGTGTAGTTGCCTTCTCCTCCTGTCTGGTCTTGCCAGTCCTGAGTTGAGAGAGCTCAGCCTCCAGTTTGGCTAAATAGCTGCATCTCTGCAAGTATTTGTGTTATGTGGGAGGAGGAGAGGGTTGTCTGTGTACATGAGGCAGTTATAACATTGCCTCAAGATTCCCAGATTCACCAGCTGGACCGAGAGGAGATTGACAACTGACCTTTGGACATGCTAGAATAATATTGGGAATTCCTTAATAATTGAAAACAAGGGCCAGTGGGGAGTGAGGGTGTAGTGCTTTTAATTTTAGTGCTGACTTATATAATTGATTTAGTGAGCAAGTGCCAGGTAACTTGAGTGCAATGTGTTACAAGTAACTAAATGCAAAAACGACAAACAGTAACTTTCTTTCAAGTGAAACAAGGAACTAGTACAGTAAGCAATGCAGATATCACTAGTGATCCACAGAAGCTGAGAAGCCACGATTAGGTGGAATTAGCTTCCAGGGAAATAACAAGCAAACAAACAACAAGCATATAAACAAAGCTAGATTCAGCAGGCCTGGATCTAGTCTATGCTAGAGCAAACAAGGTGTACCAATTTCAGTACGATACAGTTAAAATATTCAGGCACTATAAACCTCTAACCAGAAATTCCCAGCTCAGAAGGGCAGAGTCCAGCCTCTTCTCCCACAAGAGTGCAGACCACGAACCTTCTTAATGTAAAATAACTGGCCTGAAGCCCAAGTGCCTAAACCAGAACTAATACCCTTGGACACTGGGCTCTCAATCAGCAGTTCCCAACTTAGAAGGATGAAAGCTACCTGTCCTGCCACCACAGTGCTTGCCACAAACCTTCCTAATGTAAAACAACTGGTCTGAAGCCCGAGTGCTTAATCCAAAAGACTTAGAATGATAGCTACACTTTAATCAAGTTACAACCAAGCAGTAATAAATACAATTGAATACTTTAGAGAATGTCTGGATTAGTGCTCAAGTTACACAAACAAAGCTAGATCCAGCAGGCCTGAATCCAGTCTATGCCACAGCAAACAAGGCGCACCAACTTCGGTAAGAAGCAGTTCAGATATGCATGCACTATAAGCCTTCAACCAGAAATTCCCAGCTCAGAAGGGCAGAGTCCAGCCTCTCCTCCCACAAGAGTGCAGACCACGAACCCTCTTAATTTAAAATAACTGGCCTGAAAGCCCAAGTGCTTAAACCAGAATTAATACACTTTTAGAATAACAGACACTGAGCCCTCAATCAGCAGTTCCCAACCTAGAAGGATGTAAGCTACCTGTTCTGCCACAACAGTGCAGACCACAAACCCTCTCAGTGCAAAACAACTGGTCCGAAGCCCAAGTGTTTAAACCAAAAGGCTTAGAATGAGTTACACCAAGCAGTAATAAATACAACTGAGTATTTTTAAGATGATGCAAAAGTAAAATGAAGTAGGTAGAAACACAAGTACAGTAAAAGCAGATTAAAAAAAAAAAAAAATTATCTGAACAAGTGCTGAAATCAAAGAAACAGATTTGAGTGCTGAAACTAGAAAACTGGCTAGTTATAAGGGAAAAAAACAAGCCAGAAGGCTTCCCTCAAACACAGAAGGGCCTGGGGGCTCAGAAGCCTACAAATAGTCTATACCACTTAACAGGAAAGGCAGGAAATAAGCTTCATTTTTTTTGTCTGTTTCCCAGATGCTCTCTTTGTACACAGTAGGAGTGCCTGAAATCAGAATATGATCTCACTGCACTCAGTTGAGTGAGCAAATGAGATGGGCCCAGAGGCAGGCTGAGGGGCGGGCAGTTTCAAGGCCACCAAGATTAACACCAAAACAAAAACAGGAAGGGTGGGTGGGAATAACTGAAGAGCAGAATAACTGCCACTTGAGTTAAATATTCCTTCACACAGTTTAAATCAAATTAAATACTGTATTTTTTTTTTAAAAAGTGCAGATAAAGGTACTTAAATTCTCTTATACGTCCAGTTGAATATAACCAAGTTCTTAGCTGGCCAAAGCTGAGGTTTTTAATTTCTGAATACCCGCCTACTGTGTTTCATGTCTTGTAAGAGCAGCAACAATGTACACGGATTACATGGTACCTTTAAGCAAACATTTAATTTTGCATTTTAATGAAAAAGTAAAGCAAATTAATTTGTACTGTACTCTCTAAGGTACCCTGACTTAAACTTAATCTCTGTATGAAATCATTTAATTTATACCCATTATTCAGCTTTGTGCTTGTTTGTTTACCTATTAATTTCAGTTTGGTAACCGAGAAAGTGGATTGGCTGACAGACTCTCTTCAGTCGCAACCTGACCTCCATGGTACAAGACAAAAACAGAAAATACAATTTATACCACTTTCTGAAGGAATGTCAAAAAGTTTGGCAAAATGCAGAAGTGGAATTCAAGCACGATGAAAGATAAAAAGAAATGAAGTGAGAGCAAACTATAGCTATAACTTAGAAGAACAAACTAATAAAACTGGACCGACAAACAATGTGAGCCAAGATCCAGAACATTTTGGAAAAAAATGTATATAAAGACATTGCGCATAATACACAAATGCCACAGATATAGCCAACCTGCTGGTAGATAGGTTCAGTGAAAACTTCACCCCCCATCCCCCATCAGTAAACCAGGACATCCCCAGCACCTGCCTTCTCAAAGGCAAAAAGTATGGCCTCCATGGGACCTGATAACATCCCTGGCTACATCCTGCATGAACTCAGGCATGTGTTCTCAGCTCCATTAGACACCCTACTCAACCAAAGCCGGAGCACCAGCTTCTTCCCAGCTCAATGGAGGATAGCCACTATCATCCCTCTATACAAAGGTGGAGCTTCCACTGACCCAGGCAATTATAGGCCCATCAGCCTAACTAGCCTGATCTGCAAGGCCATGGAATGCATCATCATGGACCTTATAAACAAGGACATTGGCAACTTCCAAACGCTTGACCCCACACAGTTTTATTTTGTCAAAGGGAGATCATGCCTGTTAAACTTGGTCAACTTCTTTTGAAACAGTCAAAGACATGGATGAGCGGAAGACAGTGCACAGCACCTACGTTGACCTCGCCAAAGCCTTTGACACTATTCCCCACTTGGGCAGAATAGATAAACTCTCCTAGCTAGGTATAAACCTGTATGTTGCCAGACAGGTAGCTAACTGACTCACCGATAGAACCCACTCAGTCAAAGTGGGGGAAACCACCTCTAGTAGACTGGTAACGAGCTGTGTACCCCAAGGATCAGTCTTGGGGCCTCTACTGATTGGGATATACTTTTTTGAGGTGCAAGCCAAAACCAGTGGTCTGTGGCTGACCAGGTTTGCAGATGACTGCAAGCTGGGTGCTGTCTTAAATTCCCCTAGTGATGTGAACATCCTCCAAGAGGGCCTTACCCAAACTAATGACTGCTGTCAGAAGTATGGCCTCAAACTGAATGCCAAGAAATGCATCATTATCCTCTTTGCAGAAAATGTCATCCCTACTAATTATCACATTAATAACAATGTATTAAGCATGCAATCAGTTTTGAAGGACTTAGGCACACAGGTTGATAGCAACCTGACTTTTGACCATGACATTGCCTCTGTTGTACGGAAGGCTTTCTATATGGCTCACATCATAAATAAGGGTGTTTCATCCAGGAACAAGTTGGTCAAAACAACCCTGTACTCCTTCCTTATCAGACCCATTATCAATTACAATGCCCCCTTTGGCATGTACCTTGACAAGCACATGCAGCAAACAGAGGTTCCTGACCAGGAAAATCCAGGGTCTCAAACACCTATCCTATACAGATAGGCTAAAACCCCTGTCCCTCTACTCAGTCTCATACAGACTGCTCAGAGGTGACCTGTGTCTGGCATACAAGGCCATTTCAGACCCAGCCTTGATGGAGTTCCTGCATAACAATAAGACAAACTCCATTCATGCAACCCAAAAAGTAAGGCCTTAACCTAGTCTGTAACATTAATAGAAATTGTTGCCTGGATAGATTTGTGTCCCAAAGACCCCCCTCCCATCTGTGGAACAGACACCCACTCAATGTTAAGCAGAGTACTTCTCTAGCCCTCTTTAAAAGGAACCTGGATGACTGGATGGGAAACAGAAAATATACCCCTGGGATCCCAACTGTGTCCCTGCTGGACAAGGGAAACAGGTGTTGACTGACAGAACATGGGTGAAATTCTTAGCTAGACTTATATGCCTCTGGGCCAATAGCCTAGTATCATCCTATGAACCTATAATAGAAAATTATATACATCTACAGTATATCTATCTATCTATCTATATATATATATATATATATATATATATATATATATATATATATATATATATATATATATATATATATATATATATGTACACACACACACAATGTTGTGGCAGGACTGAAAACCTACAAACTAACAAATTGTGTAGAATGTAAAATATATTCTCCAACACAACAAATAAATACATTAAATACATTTACAAAATGTTAGTCAGAACAGTTTTGGTTGCACAAAGGTAGTGAGAAATTATGCTAATAATATCCCGTTAACTTTGATGCTAAAATTAAATTACACTGAAAAATAAATACACACATTGGACACAAAATACAAGGATGAAATAGAATCAGAAACAATGACCTGCGAACACTTTGGCATGAATTTACAGTATCATTGTATGTGTCATTCACTCGGTCATTAAAGTATCTGGAGATGTGCATGTGTGCAACCCATATTTAAGGGATAGGGGACCTGGACAGATCCAGAGTCACAGATACCCATAACTTAAGATTGGAGTTGTGCACATGTGCAACCCATATTTAAGGGACAGTCGAACAGCACAAACCCAGAGTCACAGAGACTCATAACTTCAGATTGAAGATGTGCACTTGTTCAACCCATGTTTAAGGGAGAGAGAAATAGGAGAAACCCAGAGTTGCAGACACCCATAACGTAAGATTGGAGGCATGCACTTGTTCAATGCATGTTGAAGGGACAGGAAACAGGACAAACCCAGCATCACAGACACCCATAACTTAACAGTGAAGACATGCCCTAGCTCAACACATTTAAGGACAGAGTAACAGGACAAACCCAGAGTCGCAGAGATCCATAACTTAAGATTGGAGACATGCACTTGTTCAACCCATATCTAAGGGACATGGAAACCGGACAGATGCAGAGTCATAAAGACCCATAACTTTACTTTATTTTTGTGGAAAAACAATGGAAAAGGTTATTTGCATAATGTATCATCATAATTGATAAGACTATTCCCCGGATTCACTATATTTCTGTACAGGACTAGCTTAGTCCTGCATGGAAGCGGACGTTTAGGAACAGGACGGCAGCGCACCAGGCATATTAATGAATGCATCTTAAACTGACACGGAGCATGTACGAGTGCAGGGGGTGTGTCTGAAAGCAGAGCTCACAGAATATACATGCTCCTGCAATCAAGAACAGCAGTTTAGGAATAAGAATGAGTGAGACCGCTCATAGGTGTCCGCATACCCCCAGCAACATCCCCCCAAGTTTATAAGAGCAATAGTTAATATATAAAATATAAACAAGCTTCTTTTTTTAATAAAACAGATAAAATTTAACTGTAGGTGCACGGGTTTGCCCATTGCTTAACTATGTTTATTGCAGCTTAAATGACACACTAGGATAACAATCACAATATATGCAAATGAAGCAATACTGCAATAGTGTAGTGGGCAGAGCATTTGCCTTGTGAGCAGTCATTCCCAGTTCTAGTCCCACACCATTACATTCCATTTTCCATGTCAAATCACTTTATGAACAATATTTTTTGTTACATAACCTACTAAATAACATATATTTGTGAAATGGAGTACTGCATTAAATGCAGATATGAGGTGTCATTGTCATAATGTTGTAAAATCCACAGATAATCACAAGTGCCCCATACAGTATATGTACACATGAATCAGGGATACAAATCGATGGTACAGTGTGTAATGAATGATACATCCATAGTGTTTCCAAATCCACCACCTTCCAAAAAAACTTTTTCCATTACTGTCTAAATTAGTGTGGTGGAAAGCGGGAGTAAGCACTATTAAGCAAGAGTAAGCATATTTAAGCAGTAGTAAGCGGGTTTAAGCCCGTTTGTGTGGGGGTAAGCAATGCACACACAGGTTAAGCAATATTAAAGCTAACTCTCTGTAAGCATATTTAACCAGAGGTTATCACTGCTTACCATTGCGCAAACCCGCTTATAATTGCTTAAAAGCGCCTTAATCACTCTGTATACAACAGCCGCTGTTCTGGCCAGAAACAAAATAAACAGCCTTTGCAGATGTTGAAGCCAGGACCCTGTACACTATAGTCACAGTAGTTAAACACTAAGCCATCACAGCAGTACATAGGATTGAGGTATTACCAGACAGATCCTCACTAAAGGAAAATCAAACTGAACATGTGAAAGGAATCGATATACAGTTTTATGTTGTATAACCTTCTACACAATATAAATATGTGAACTGGAGTACTGCATTAAGCCCAGATGTGAGGTGTCATTTTAATACAGTGTTGAAATCCCCTAATAAACACAAGGACCCCATACAGTGTACATACATATGAATCATGGATACCAAGCACATATATATACACCATGTAATGAATAATAAATCAATGCCAAAAAGCAAATAGTATGCAAATTAAAAATTAAGCAACACTAAGCATTGCTCAGCCCAGCTTACTAGTCGTAAGCATGGTGTAGGCCAGCTAACTCATTTTGCCCATTGGTATACCCCTTTAAGCAATGCCAACCTCAGGTAAGCATGTTTCCCCTAGTTTATCATTTTCAAAACTGTCCAATCACAGCAAACTGACAGAAATTGGCCCTATTTAAACCCAATAGGCAGGAATACATCTCATAACTGGTTACGGCTTCCTCCTGTAGGCACTATGATGACTGGTATGGGAGATGGTGGGTGCTTTCACGCACAGTGCTGGGGCATCCAGGAGTCCAGAGTCATGGCAGGGCTCCTTGTGAAAGAACATGACCAGAGACTGCTGCAGGGCCAGTACCAGGGTTACCAATACAAAGAGGAAGCCTGGGACCATCTCGCTCGTGCTCTCACCAGTGCCACTGGCATACCCCGAACTGGTGAGCAGGTCAGGCATCACTATGCTGACCTGAAGTGGAGAAAGGGGGATCTGTTGGATCAGTAAATCCAATAGGCTAGGAGGATGGGGGATGTGCCAGCTGTGTGTAAGTATCAGGCCACTACCTGTTTAATAATTGTGAGTTCATGTATAGTATGGATAAGTGTGGCTAAATATTCCTCTTATGTCTTTCACAGTGGCAGTTGAGTGGGCTGTGAACCAGGAAGCCCATGCCTGTAGACTGCAGCAGTTGCGATTTGAAGGAGGTTAGTAATACTCTTACATGTACTCTCACAGGAAATAAATCTAAATGTAGTAGTAAGTTAATTGCCTGTATAAAACCTGTATTGTTTAAGGCATGTACTGCATACACCAGAGAATATGGCAGGTACAGTCTCATATAGGTTGTATGTAAATAAAAGCATAATAGCCTGATAATAAAGGTCTACCTGCTGGACTGCATGTGTTTACTCTGTTATCATATGGTAATGTAGAGTTGCAATCTCTTAATAGTACTGTTGTATTAAGCACTGTTACCCACACTGTGCTACCTAAATAAAATGTGTATCAATGTCTGTATATGACTGTTGTAATCACACGAGATCACACAGTACAACTGAGAGAGAATTATACAGAAAACAGTGAAAAGACAGACAACGTAATCCAATATAGCACACTCAACTGAGACGTGAACTGTTGTATTTGTAGCACACACAGCCATGGTTCAAATCCTGGGAGTGGTAGTAGGCTGTATGCAGAATCATATCCCACAACTGTACAGATATGTCCAGAATGTCCAGTAAATTGGCCTATATCTGCTGCCTGTCACCCTGTCCCCCCTGTCAAATCAGTGGGATGATCCCAGACATTTAGGCAGCAAATAAAACAGGGTTTATTACATCAAGCTTTTGAGTTGAAACTCTTTTTCAAGAAAAAGAGTTTCAACTAGAAAGTTTGATGTAATAAACCCTTTTTATATGGATGGTCGTGCTGTGCCTTTTGTTACCTGATTTAATCTTGTGTTGGTTCATCGGTATGTCTAGCTATTCTACACCTGTTTCTTGGACTTTGTTAGGCAGCAAATAAGAAATGCTACTGATTGTCAGACATCTATAAGAAGAAACCTGTTACTGTAGCTACTCTACAAAATGTTATGAGAGTAATAAGCCAAGTATGTCCCATCTCCATCCCAATGTTGTGAAGCTGTGACCAGAGTGTGTGCAGTAACACAGTGAGACATATGTGCATAATACTAATGTGGAATCTGGTAATATGTGTGGCAACATTAAGATATTGCTAACAAACATTGCCCCCACAGATCAGTATGATACGAAAACTATGCCTAGAAATAAAAGATTTATATCCTGTACTGGTACTGTTTACTCTGGTATTGTATGGCATTGTTAGTGTTGCAGTTGCTCTGAATAATAAGGTATTACTCATCACTGTGACCCACACTGTGCTACATAATAAAACTGTCTAGAAAATCCTGTATAACAGTGTAGTAATTACAAGTTCAGATTGTAAGGAGACTTATAGACAGAAATCACAGAGAGAAACACCAATGTCTATATAGCACACTCGACTGTGATGGAGACTGTTTTATTTTTAGCAGAGGCAGCCATGGTTTGAATCCTGCGAGTGGTAGTAAGTGGTATGCAGAATCATACCCCACAAATGTACAGAATTGTCCAGAATGTCCAGTAAATTGGCCCATATCTGCCGGCCGTTACCTTGTCCCCCTGGCATATCAATGTGCTAATCTTCGACATGTACGCAACATTTCATGTCATATAACTGACTGTCAGGCCTGTACATATTTGGAAAATGTCAATGAAAACAAACCTGTCATTGTACAAATCACCAAAGGTTTAAGAGGGTAATAATCAAAATATGTCCTTGTTCACCTGCATGTTGTTAAGACATGCCCAGAGTGTGTGCAATAAGAGATGGACAGGTATGTGCATAACATCAACCTGGAATCTGGGAATATGTGTAGAAAGAGTACTGTTAACATACAATACCTCCACAGGTACACCAGGTAAGAGGTGTATACTGCAGGTAAAACTCATTTCATGTATATAATTGTATACATCCATACAACTGTCCAAAGTAAGGCCATAGGGTACTGTACTAAAACCTGTAAGGTACAGATCACAGCACTGACTAGGAAAGTATGGAGAACAACAGGACTATACTAGTTGTTAATTGACATCTCCCTCCCCACCATATCTGCAGCAATAAAAACTAAATACTCAACTGAATCAGTATGTGCTCCATTAAATCTATTGTTGTGACATATGTCCTATTGTTTGATAAATACTTAAATTTGTTCCTATGCATGTGCCATGATGAAATACATCCACATTGGTGGCATGCTGCCATCAATGTACCTGCATGCTGTTGTAAAGGCCACTGTGGTTCCATGGATCTAGGACTTTTGATCGAAAGATCAAAAGCCCGAATCCATTACCACCGAACACACTCACGAAAGCGCTTTCATCAAAAAAGCGTTTTTGTTAAAGTATGTTAAAAAAAAAAAAAAAAAAAAAACACAAAATCTAATTGAATGCAGTGGTGCAAGCCCCCCTGCACCTCCCACCCCACTTTAATATTCTCACTCCGAGGTTGCACTACAGTGGAGAAAAGGGAATGTTCCCTTACCACACCGTAGCACGACCGGAACAAACATACTTACGCAAAAGTGCTGCTTCGGTGAACAGCACTTTCGAGCAAGTATGCTCACCAGTTTGGAATTTGGTGAAAGATGCAGTCAAGCATCTGTACAGATCCCAGTTCCATATATGCATGTGATCTGTTTGCTATGCATCTGTTCCATATCTGGTCTTTCAAGTTAATGGGAATATCTATGCATGCTGTTATAATACCTAATCCTGGAATGTGTTGACTATTACTTACCCACACATGTTATAGCATGTTTGGAAAGGCCAGTCCCAGCGGACCCACCTGTCCCACCTCAGCT
>NC_056732.1:1593234656-1593267156 GCF_019279795.1 Protopterus annectens | reverse complement strand
TCGTTCACACCAGCATGGACAATGATACTTGTACTTGCTGTGGAGTGACCTGAGTGCTTGTGTTATGTGGCGGATTCTAGCGCCCGACAGGCAGCTTACTGTGATCTTTTCCTTGTTCAGTCTGGTGAGTGGGACGTCAGTGTGTCTGACTATGGAGTCACCTATAACAAGTGTGTCTGGCATTGTGTTTGGCCTTAAGGGCTGTGACTGCTTTGGAGGCCTCTGTAGTTTTGGTAGATTTTTGATCAGTGCCTCCGAGTATGTCTTTGTGTGTTCATGTGTTTGTTTTGCAGTTGTGATAGTTCTATGTGAAACTGGGTTTGTGGTGTGCGTGGTTTCCTTCTCCTCCTGTCTGGTCTTGCCAGTCCTGAGCTGAGAGAGCTCAGCCGCCAGTTTGGCTATATAGTTGCATCTCTCACATGTATTTGTGTTTTGTGGGAGAAGGAGTGGGTTGTCTGTGTACATGAGGCAATTGTAACATTGCCTCAAGATGCCCAGATTCACCAGCTGAACAGGAGAGGACGCTAGCAACTGACCCTTCGACATGCTAGAAAAAGTGAAAAGTTTGCTGTGTAACTGAGTCAGAAGGGACCTATAGGGAAATGGGTACTCAAGGGGATTCTAGGCCAATGTAGTACTTTGTTTAGTATATAAGTACTTTACCTATATAAAAATGCTTTAGGAGCAAGTGCTGAGCTTTTGAGATAGAGAATAGACTGTTTAGATTGCAAGTAGAGAAGTTCTAAGGAAAAATTGAAGAGCAGACTTTACGGAGCCAGAAATAGTTTAACCTTGTTTAACCGGCTGCCCGATGGTGCTCTATGGGCAACTCCGTGCTAAATCACGCAAAGCGCAAGCGCTTTATAGCAGGGGGTTGAAAAGAGCTAGGAATTGACCCAAAATGGCCAATAGACTACAAGTTTCTGGCTGGAACCACTGCTCTAGGGACAAATAGGCTGCTCAGTGCTCCCCACTCCCACTGGTGAACAAAGAAGCTTCCCTTTATCCAAATAAGGATATGGAATAGCACAGGAACCAAGCCAAAGCCCAGAGATCAGCAAACTCTGAAGACTGGACTATTCTAGTTCAGTAAGGTGGGAAAACAAGATATTTTTTGCAGAAAACAGAGGAAAAACAGACAGTAAATGCTATAAATGCTTTTAAACGGCTAAGACTTGAGTGTGTTAGCCTACAGGTAAAATTAAGCAACAAATAACTTTTTTAAAGGTGCAAAACAGTTAATCAACACAAAAACAGTTTAAATAGAATGCAGAGCTGTATAAACAGGCGAAAATGCAGTCGCTAAGCAGTAAATAATCAAAAAGCCAGAAAAAAAATACTTAAATCAGGAAAAAGTCACTATTTTGCTCTCTGCTGCTTGTAGAACTCTGCAGGAATATAGATATAGATATATATGTAACTACACATACACAAGTAGATATGTATAGGAAGCTACATATTTAGAGGGTGCACACCATACTGAACAGCCAGTATACCTACAGTTGCCACCTTATCAAATGGACAGTGTATGAGTCACCCATATAAATTGTTGCCTGAAACATATACCCACAGAGAAGTCAAAGGATACGACACACACAGGTTTGCATACATAGGGAAGTTTTATTTGTGTACTGTCACAGTTGTATATGCCATGTCATATGGCTGTTTATACTTTGAAATGCATACAAACAGATTAATGCAACTCTCAAGCAGGTCATTTAATACAGTACTCTGAAAGCATAACATATGTTGCTGTCCATGCCAAGGCCTGCAAGAAGTACAACAGTAAAGACAGACTGGGCCGCAGGATAACAATCCATCGACAGTAAGTAATGCAGATGTATAGTCCAGCACTCTATACGCAATCCCTAGGGGGAAAAGACGTAAGTTGACACAATGGGATGCATCTGTTACATAACAATGCATAACTAAAACCATCACAATCACACTGACAAACAGAACAGTCTGTATGGCAGTAAGCAGTAGGCCAGTAATTTTCCCAAGGTGTAATGTGTGGTAATGTACATCCAGATACCTTAAGGCAGCTTACTCCTGATATCCCTCACATGTTGTAACAGCCTAGGTTATTTATTGCACATACCCCCAAAGACTGACTTACAGGGGCATATAACACTGTTATATATAACACTGTTACATACACTGACCTCTGGACTGCAGAAGGGCACTCATGTTTTGATCAGATGAAGCACACATATATATGAACCCAACCTCACAACATGTGGGGGCCACAACAGCACTAGAATGATGGCAGGAATGGCAGCATGACATAATCACAGGCCACTACATAACAACCCCTGACTGAATGTCATATGGACAAAGCCTGGTATGTAGGTGGAGGACAGAGGCTGGAACACAGGCCCATATGTGAAATAGTGTTGTCATACACTGAACAAGTTGCTGTTGTTACAGGGTAGTCTGCAACTTACCCTTAGTCAGGAATATGAAGTCAGATACATAAATGGATGTAGCCATGTACGATAGCATTCAACACACACACACACACACGCGCGCACACACACACACACACACACACACACACACACACACACACACACACACACACACACACACACACACACACACACACTGCCAATGATATATCTGACACAAGACCTGTGTGGTGGACAGACAAAACATAACAGACCATCATGTGGATAGGCCCACAGTTGAGAGCTACGCAGACAGACTGCACTCCATGTTAAACTAGTATGTACACACAAACCCTGTAACACTGTTGCTATACAATGCATATGACAAAACTACTTACACTCTATCTGTAGTTCTGGAACCTTATACAAATAAGCCTTGGCCACAACTTATGTCTTCCTTGAAAGAAAAAAATAAGACTGAAATTCTTTTCTTTTTCATGATTTTTGTTTAGGCTACCATTGCAGTAAAATGCTGAGAAAAATGGTCTAAAACGCATCCCAGGGCACATATATAACCAATACAGTTTGGGGGCACCAGCTTAATTGAGTTATTTTCTAAATGGCTATTACTGAGCTGTCTTGGTTAGCAAAGGTGTGCTGAAAGGATACAAGGAAAACTAAAGCTGAACAGCAACAGTGAATTTCTTTCCTTAATCATAATTTCTGTTCAAGCCATTATTGGATGAAAAGGTTGTGTAAAAAGAAAAAAAATGCACTTCAAAGCATGTAGAAAGTTATGGCTTCCTGAAAAAGCTGAGAGTAAGGCAAAATGTGAGAAAAGGAAAAAAATAATGTGCATGGTATGGGGAGCCCAAAATGGGGAGGGGAGTCATACGAGAGGACTGGAGGGCCTAGTCATCACTTCATTTAAGTCCAGACCTTTACATACAGTTGTAATATATCATTGTTACAACTAAATTCCAGTAACTGTAAGTGTCCCTTTGTTAGACAGGTCAACAAAGTGTGGTATATAGGCCTGTTGTAATTTAAGAGCTTGTAGTTACAGGTCTGTCTGTGCGTACTACTCCTAAAAGTTTGCAGCACAAACAAAGGTTTCTTAGAATGTGTGGCATTCACAGGATGATACCTGTACTGGAACATTTTCTGGGGGCCCCCAAAATGCTTACACCGGCCCAGATAACCAAAATCAGTTATAGTGGAATGTAGGAAAAGGTAGTCTGATTAGCAACGAGCTTCTCTTTAAATAAGGTGCACCTTACTTGGGCTAAGACATGCTTGTGTGATTACATTCTAGGTAGCTGTATGGAATGGATCTACATTACATTTATGTGGTCATACTATTTACTTTTGAGTGCATGGGCATTTTCTTAACGTGGTTTGGCCAGTCTAATATTCTTCCCCGTATAGAGATGTTGCATTATTTTTTTAACTAGATTACCCCTCAGAGCTCAACAATATTTTAGGCAGTCTTGGTGTACAAGATCCTAACATGACAAGCTTATGGTCACAAAACTGAAAATGACAGTAGCTGGGAACAGATTAAGCTTCTTGAATGCAACTGAAATAAGGCAAAATTAAACTGCTGCCTGTGGCAAGATTCCTAGACATTGTGCATACTGCATTGGGGACAGTAGACAGGGAGTAGCCATTAAAACCATATACATACCCATCTATAAATATAGTGACATTATAATTTAAATTCATAAGTATACTAATACAGGTGGTATATTTTCAGTCAACCAAGAACTCCTATCACTGCAGTGTTATAGGAATCAGTGGTGCACTAAATTCCAAATCAGATGACATACGTATATACAAAGACATTCAGCTAAAGTTTTGAAACCTCAATGCTATACTAGGCATTGAGAGCAACCACCGTTATATCATATCCTCATGAAGAATTAGATGAGCACAATGAAGAACGGTTGTTCCAAGGCCCCAAATAACATCCCAGGAAGTTTTACTAGTGCTGTACAATATTCTCTACTATAGGGTTAGTTTACCAGCTATGACAAATATCCAAAGTGGTTCCTATTCAAATGGAGGGTCTACTGCTTCCTTTAGGAAGTACCAAGCCATTAGTGTAATCAGCAAAATGTGCAAGGTAGAAGAGGAAAATTGTACTTGTTCAGGTAGGCATGGGTGGCCTTTTGCATCTGAATAATAATCATTATGTAATTATGAGATAAAATGTCACTGGAAAAAAATGGTATTGTGGCATATTAATAAATACACATTAATGACAATAAAAAATGTCAATGAACACAGACAGTGAAATGAGCAATGATATTTGGTCATTATCAATATGGATCAGTTTTGCACTCCACCAACTTTAATGTCCTCTATCCTCAAATCAGACCACAAGTCATAATTCTTAAACTCTTAGTGCAAGAAATCTGAACAAAGCCTAAAATGTACATTTTACTGATTACACTAATGGTTTAGTACTTCCCAAAGGAAGCCTAAAATGTGTAACAACGGCATATAAATGCGGGTTGTATTTTAAATTTTGCAATTATAAATTTAGAAAAGGTTTCTCATCCAGGAAAAAAGAGGTTATTGTTCCCCTCTACTCGTCACTCATTAGACCCTATTATAGCGTACAATGCCCCTTTTGGTATGTATCTCATAAGACATCTACAACAACTGGAAAGGCCACAGAAATACCTCACAAAGAGGATTACCAGCCTCAAACAGATGCCCTACATAGACAGTCTCAAAAAACTCCAGCTTTACTCCATTGCTTACAGCCTACTCAGAGGCAATCTCTGCCTAACATACAAAGCTATGTCAAACCCAGAGCTGTTGGACAGGCTCCATTTAGGAAATCCCAATCCCTCTGAGCTACACGCTCCAGGGACCTAACCCTTGCCACCACAATAAACAGAACATGCTGGAGGGATAGATTCCTGTCCCAGAGACTTCCCATACTCTGGAACAAACTACCTATAGTTTCATAGGTAGGTACTAGGCTATCGGCCCGATGGCCTATGTAAGCCTAGCCACAATGTTCCCTGCCCTACTCCACCCAAGAAAGTTATTTTCCTGTGCCACTGTCGAGCAGTATATATATATATATATATATATATATATATATATATATATATATATCAAACAAAGCTCCTCATTAGCACTCTTCAAGAAAAATCTTGATGATTGGATGGGAAATAGGAAATTAACCCCGGGGATCACCTCTGGGGTTCTACTCGACAGGAGCACAGGAAAATAATTTTCTTGGGTGGTGAAAGCCAGGGTACCTTTTTTTGGTTAGGCTTATATAGGCCCTAGGGCTAATAGCCTAGTACCTACCTACGAACAGACAAACTAAATGCAATCTTGGGTAATGACTAGTACCTCTACTGTATCACATTAGGTTTAAATGGCTAGGTCAAAAATGACCTCCGGGGCAATAGTCTAGTAATCTCTTATGATATCCTATGATTCTATGATTATGCTGACCAGGGGCGGATCTTGTCCTCACTAATATGGGTGAATGCTGCAAATGACTTAGTGTAATGTCCTCTGTGGAATGGTCAAACCACAAGATGGTCTTCTTTGAAGTAAAAATATAACCCAGAAATCCAGCTAATCCTAGAATGTTCAGGCACTATTCTGAGGCTCACATGCCCATACATGCTGTTACCTGATAATGTGACATTTCAAGCCCCACACACCCTGAGAACTCTACTGCCCCTGGAAAACTGTTCACAGAAAAATTATACAGGTATGCTAATAGCTGCATAGAGGAAGCTGTACCCACCAAGTATAAGTACAGAAGTAACTTAAAAAAAAAAGCTACTGTTGTGGAATCACAACATCTGGATGCTCTATAACAGAAGGAAGAAAATCATGGCAAAAATTAAGAGGTGTACCACACAGCAGGATAAAAGCAGTCTCAAATTAAATACTCAGTATAAAAATGTCTATCAAACCCAAATTTGAGGAAAATTTGGCCACCCAGACCAAGGACAAGCAAAATATATACTGTAGCTTTATTGGTAACCTGAAAGACAATACACAAGTGTGTGCAGAGCTCATTGTTAATGCAGCCACATATACTGAGCCAGAAGATATAAAAAACTATTGGCAGACAAATTCAGGTCTAATTTTGGCCCCCTCTCCTTCTCAATCTCCTTATAAAAAATATCAAATATAACCGCCCTGCTGTCACTGGGAACAGGTCTTCATTGTCTGCTGTAAGGCCAAGAACAATGCATTGATGGTCCCAGGCATGAAACATGATGTATCAGGCCCTCTGGATTGCTATTTAAAATGTAGCCACCAAAAAGGCTTCATGCCTAATGAATGCTGAGCAGCAATAGTCATCCCTCTGTCCATATGTGGGCCATCCACAGACCCTCGAAACTATAGCCCCATAATCTCACTAGTCTCATATGCAAATCCTTGGAAAGAATTATCATGGAAATGATCAATAATGACACAGGAAACCTCCAGATACTAGACCTAATGCAGGTGGGTTTCATCTAGTGCAGCTCCTGCTTACACAACCTGGTGGAATTCTTTGAGAAGGTCACCAAAACAATGGATGAGGGCAAAATGTTTCACACTGCCTACCTTGACCTGGCCAAGGTATTTGACACAATAGCCCACTCAAGCATTGTTTGACAAACTCAAGATGTCAAGTGTAAACCTTTATGTTATCTGGTGGATATCCAGCTGGATCACACAAAGACCATTTTTAAGCACCTACATGCATGTGTGTATATGTGTATTTTACATATAATATACACATGTACACACACATGCATATATATATATATATATATATATATATATATATATATATATATATATACACACACACACACACACACACACACACACACACACACACACACACACACACACACACACACACACACACACACACACACACACAAGTGTACATACACACTGCCCCATACGGTACTGTTGGACAGATGCAGCTCCTAAATGCTTTATCCTAGGCATGGCCCAATTCAAATTACCTATGGTATGATCCCAGTCATTCTCATTAGGGGTAATATGTAATTATCAACCATGGGATATGTAAGGGCAATCTATAACCAAATGGGATAGATTATTTCAAACACAAAAAAGGAAATTAGCTAGATGAAATGGTCTGCATGAACAGGTACCTAGTCTTGAGGAAATCCATGTTCAAAACCCAGTATTCTCTTACTAACTTGAGTTAGGGTAATATTTAAAAGTTATACCTGATTTTGGACTTGTAAAGACACTGGTGGTCATTAGTCAAGTATAAACCTATGAACCTACTAGTTATGCACCAAACATGGCACAACTATGCACTGAATGCATCATTCAAACTTATTTCTTCCTACAACATATACTCCAAATTCAAGACTTGACATAAATAATGAAAGATAATTTAAATAACCTCATACATAAAAATATATAACTAACCTGTAGCATCCTTCACTAGGCTTGTAAGCATGTACCAGAATGTTTCACTGGAGCCATCCATGCTCTTGTGTAAAGTGCACCATTGTTTCCTTTGAGACAGCAGGAAAACCTACCCAGTATCGGAGCAATAAAACATGGTCATAATCACTTTCACATACAGCACCAGGAGGTAAAGTGACAACTCTTTTCACAATCCCTCAACAAAACTAATTCTGAACTTATTGTCACTATCCACAAAAGGAAAAGACAATAAATATTGTATAAAAATACATAACTAATAAGCCACACTAACCTTAAGAAATTAATATATCTTCTTAGTAGGGCTTAAACCCTGCAGAGCAAAGCAAAAAGCACATGGTAAACCTCCTATAAAACCATACCACCAAGCAATCGGTTGAAAAATAGCCAGTTAGCAATGGAGATAACACTCCTTCATTAACACAAACACAGTGAAATTACTGCACTCATAGTCCAGGAAAACTAGCAACCTGTAAAGAATTAAACCTATAATACAAAGCTTTACACTATATAAACCATGCAACATGGAAACAAGAAGTACATCACATACTGCACATTTAAATTTCTCCAGTAATGAAACCAAACATGAGATGTCATCAATAACATGCAGTTTAAATCTAAATCTCCCAAACATAGTAATGTTCACTTACCTGAAATGTACAAGTGTGTAGTCTAAACAAGTCCCATTAATTCTTCGAACAGCCATCTCCCCAAGTTAACTCCTTCTCCAGCAGGCTTACACAGACTTTAAAGAACAGCTTAACCAGCAGAATATTGCCATTATCTGCAAAACTAACTACAAAATTCAAGTCACCTATAGCAAACAGTGACAGTCATTTATAATCCCATTGTCACCAACCAGAAATAATAAAATTCTTTAAAAAAACTATTAATTTAATAAGAAATGCTGCACTGACCTCTTGTCCAACCTTCCCTTATGACTGCGAGTTCCACAACTAAGCAGAATTCTGTACAGAGCGACACACATATTTCATACCATAGCTTACCCACCCCCAAAGAATTAAGCCAAGCCTCGTCTGTCCACATGATGCACCTAGACAATATCCAACTTTACTACTTTGTAATGAATACATGAATAGATTATACTGGTTAATACATTTAAATGCACAAGACATTTTTAACAAATCAGCATTTAAATGTCTCATTCAATGAAATGAAAGCCAATAACAAGCCAGAAACCAATGCACTTAGCACCTCATCAAGTTGGATATGACCATTTTCACCTCTGCTGGCACCCATTGTTTAACCCAGTATGTCCAAGATCAGAAACATTTAACAGAAAGCCAAGGATGACTAAAGCAATTATAGAATAATTAACATGCAAAATCAATTAACTCAGGCTTCTTTTACCACAAACCGAAAATTATGTAAGTATTTTTTATATAATTAGTCAGTAATAAAATACAAGAGACTACATTTTGCAGCGCATACTGACACCTGCCCAAAATGATAATAAACATATCTATACAGTTGTAAAAGCCCCATTTATAGACTTGTAACACACTTGGAACAGATGTGAAAAATAATTTTGATGAAAATCAGGGAAACCACAAATAACAGCTGACCAAGAGGAAAGCTAAGAAACAGAGGCTGGCATGAGAGGAAATGTATTCTTTGCAATGACATGCTTTATAAAACAGGACAGCAGGAATTTGTGTTGATAATGGCTGACCTGAATGCACATATTAGGTTAGACAGAATAGGATATGAGGACTGCCTGGGTCCACATGGGTGGGACAGTAAGAATACAGATGGAGAGGCCACTCTAGACTTCTGTCTGGCAAATGGCTTGATAGTATCAGACTTCCTTCTACTAAGGAAAGGACAATGGGGTACAATCAGTGACTGTAAATGCATCCCCAGTGAAACAGTAAGCATACAGTAAAAAACAATGGTTGCCACAATCAGGTGCAAGCAGTGGTCAAACAAGGCTTTCCCAGTCAGAGACCAGGCTGAAGACATAGAAGATGACTAGAGAGAAAATCACAACAGTTCTAGGAATTGCTTAGGGCTCCAGCACCTCAAGAAGAGGAGGAAATAACTTGAGTTGAAAAGCACTAGAATGGAGTCCCACAGGGTTCTGTCTTGGGTCCTCTCCTGCTTGGTATCTACTTCTCTGAAGTTCAGGCCAACACGAAGGGACTCTAGCTAACAAAGTATGCAGATGATTCCAAGTTAAGAGCTATTAACCCTCTAAGTGATGTTGCAATTCCTACAGACAGGCCTCACTGAACCAAGGACTGGTGTCAGAACCATGGCCTTAAACTTAATGCCAAAAAATATGTCACTCGCTTTAGGAAAAACCAAATTCCCATGAATTACCACATTGGTGGCAGTCCACTGAACACAGAAGGCATTACCTATCCATGTAAACCTGTACGAATTGCAGAAACTTTATATCAGCAGTAGCAGCTGGCTCAAAAGGAGGCAGAGTGAGCTTTTCCAAGACATAGTTAAGGTCCCATGCAGGGGCTGGCGATCTTCGAGGAGGCCTTAAGTTTTTTGCTCCTTTGAGATACTGCCTTAGTAATGGATGAGAAAGAATTGGCGGGTCAGTATTGTAATGTGCTGAGATTGCAGAGGCATGAATCTTTATAGAAGAAAAGGATAGGCCTTTGTGCAGCATCTCTGTTATGTATTGTAAAATCAGAGGAATACTAGGAATTGCTGAGTCAAATCCCTGAGCTTGGTTCCAGGCACAGAATCTCTTCAATTTTCCAGCATAAGATTTTCTAGTGCTAGGCCTTCTGGCCTCCAGAATGACATCCATTACCTGTTTGGTAAGGGCAGTATTATTCATGGCTACTGAATCAGCCATGCTGCCATATTTAGTGTTTTGAGATGACTGTGCAAAATCTGGCCGTTTTTCTGAGACAGTAGTTGTGGAGTTTTGAGGTAAAATCCAGGCTGGTCCTTGAGACAGGTTCATTAGGGTTGAGTACCATAACTGGCAGTGCCAGTCTGGGGCAAGTAGAATCACTTTTGGTTTCTCTTGTCTGACTTTTAGCAGCACTTTTGGGAGAAGAGGCAGTGGAGGGAAGGCATATACTGATAGGTTTCTCCAACTGAAGGACAGAGCATCCTGAAGGACAGAGCATCCACTTTCCATGCTTGTTTGTGGTTTCTCCAACTGAAGGACAGAACATCCACTTTCCATGCTTGTTTGTGGTAAGTTCTTGTACAGAAAGTCTTTAGTTGACAGTTTTGAGGAGATGCAAATAGGTCTATGTCCGGGCATCCTCATGTCCTTATTATCATGCTGAAAACTTGAGGGTCCAATCTCCATTTGTGGGGGTCTATTAGGTTTCTGCTGAGTTGATCTGCTAGAGTGTTGTTCTTTCCTGGCAGGAATTGGGCTTGCAGATGTAGATCAATGCTGTGTTCCAGAGTCATAGCTAGCCTGCAAAGGGGGTAGGAGTGAGAGCCCCCCTGCTTGTTTATGTACCACGACTGTGGTGTTGTCCATCCTTATTAATAGTTGTCCCGGTCTAATCAAATCCTTGAAGGCTGTCAGGGCATTCTGTACAGCTAGCACCTCTTTCAGATTGATGTGTAGATGCTATTGGTTTTCTGCCCATGTACCTTGGATACATTTTCCTGCCATATGGGCTCCCCAGGCATAATCTGATGCATCCGTTGTTAAGGTTTGTTTGGCTAGGGTGAGAGAAAAAGGCTGTCCCTTGTTCTGGTGACAGGCCTTTGCCCACCATAGAAATTCCTGCTGTAGGCAGGGTATGATTGCAATGATTGTTTCCAGGCTGTGGCAATGTTGAGACCAGACACTTTTTAGGTACCATTGTAGTTTCTTCATATGCAGTGTTGCATATGGAATTAGTAGAATGCAGGATGCCATGAATCCCAAGGCCTGTAGAGTTTTTTTTGCAGTTAGCTGTTTTTTTGTAGCCAGCATTTTGAAGTAGATAGCCAGTTGCTTCTGCTTGTCTGGTGTGAGGTAAGCCATCTGGGTTGTAGTATCTAGAATTGCACCCAGGAATATTATCTGTTGTGAAGGTACTAGGTTTGATTTCTTTTTGTTTACTGTGTACCCCAAACATATTTGAAACCTTTTTACACACACCAGATGTTGAAGTAGGAGGTCTTTGCTGTCTGCTTGAATGAGGCAATCATCCAAATAGGGGTATATTTGTATTGCCCTCTGTCTGCAGAATGCCATTTCTGGTGCCAGGCACTTTGTGAAGACTCTGGGCGCAGTAGATAAGCCCAAGGAACAGCACAGTAAATCGGTAGTGTTTCGAGCCAGCATTGAATCTTTGGTATTTTCTGCATGCAGGTCTGACTGGGACATGCAGGTAAGCCTCTTTTAGATCTAGGGTCACCATCCAAGCGTTCCTGCCCAGCATGGGTAGCAGCTGCTGTAGTGTCAGCATTTTGAATTTTGGAATATCCAGGAAGGTGTTTAGAATGGGTAAATCTAGGATTGGTCTCCATGTTTTTTCCTTTTTGGCGACCAGGAAAAGTCTTGAGTAAAATCCTTGTCCTTTTTCTGCATCTGGTACTAGCTGAATGGCACTCATGTCCATGAGGGATTGCACCAGTTTTTGTGCCTCTGCCCATTGATTTTTTGGCAGATCCGGCCATCCGTTTGGTATTGGTAAGGTATGGAAATGAAACTTGTAGCCCCTTGATACTATGTCTAAGACCCATTTGTCCTGGGTTATATGGAGCCAGTTTTCACAAAAAAGTGCTAATTCTCCCCAAAGGGGCTGTTAGAAAATAAGTGCTTGGAATTATTAAGGGGAAGTCATTGTGACTGCTTTCTGTATGGTTGTTATCTTTCTTCTCCACCCTTGGGAGTGGATGCACTCCACTGTCTAGGTCTGTAAGAGGTCTGGGGCTGTGATCTCCCCCTAGGGCGTCTATATCTGCCCCTTTGTGGTCTGTCAGCATTTGGAAAGGACCAATTCTTTGATGGCCAATGCCTGCTAAACCTTGGGGGTTGAACTTGTAAAAAATCCTTGACTGTCTGCATAGATTTGGCCTGGTCTTCCATTTTTTTTAACACCTCCTCTGCCTTTACACCAAAAAAACATCATGTTGTAAAGGAGCATCTAATAATTTTGCTTTAACATGATCTGGTAAAACTTTGTTCCTTTAACCAAGCATGTCTTCTAATAATAGTACCTGTTACAGCGGCCCTGCAGGAGGCCTCCAAAGAATCAAAACCACATTGTAAAGTATGCTTTCCCACTTGTTCAGTTGCATGCAATAAATCCTGCATTTCCTTATTCTCTGCACATTCAGCATTAGTCAACATTTTTTGTTTAAATAATAACAAAATATATTGTTGATAATTAAGCATATGAAATTGACAATTTAAGGCTCTTATAGACAAAGTAGCAGAGGTATAAATTTTTTTCCCCCATCTTTCAAGAGCCCTGGATTCCCTGTCGGAGGGGATAGGGTTTTTTGCAGTGGCTGCCTTTACTCCCTTGGGACCCTGGGAAATAGTTTCTGGGTCAGCTGAGGGATTCTTGAAAAGGAATTTGTGAGAATCTGGAACCCTGTAATATCTGTCTGGCTTTACTGGGGCTGGGGGTAAGGAATCAGGAGTCACACTGGACTCCATAAATACATCATCTACAATGTCAAGCACAGGTGGAATAGCCATGGGCCTATGTTGTGGGAGTAAAAGGAAATCTCTGAGCCTTTTCTTAGATTCAGAATATTCCTGACCTTCCCAATGGAAATGTTCCCTCATATCATGCAAGGTTTCTCCAAAAGAATAATCCTCAGGAGGAGAGGCTGAAGGGATAGATTCCTCAGCATCAGAATCCTCATAAGGGGGTAGTGAATATTCCTGTTCAGAAGAGGAAACAGAAGAGATAGAAACCTGATCAGATGAGTCATAATCTGCCTCTTGCCTAGGCCTTTTATCAAGAGGGGGATGGGAACCCCAATCAAGATAAGTAGTTCTTCGGCCATTTTGAGCATTTGCTTTTGTGGTCTGGAGGCCTGCTCAGCAGAGGCCTGTACTTGTTTCTTTGTCTTTGCTGGTTCTTTAGTCCTTGTCTTTGATGCTGAAGTCATTTTTACATACAGTTGAGTAGGCCTGAAAACTCCCTCAGAAGCCGGTGCCTGCACAGCGGCTCCGGACCCATCCGAGGGAATGTTATCCTAAGGTCCTGTCCCTTGAGATTCTAATTACCTTGTTGGCTCCTCGTGGGAGTCGGTATCGGCCTGCGGTTCCAAAGTGGTGGACGTCAGGGGCTGCAAAAGCGCTTCGCTGATGACTGACGAACTGGCAACTGGTTCTGGTGAAATATCGTCATCCGTTTTGGACCTTGGAGGCCTGTCCTCTTCCTTTTCTTTGTGTTTTTTGTGAATTCCGGTAGTCGGATGGCTATCAGATGACATTTTATAATTAATTCGTCTTCCAAAATAATGAAATGCAATGTCGTACCGATGCTTTATAGTGCGTTGGTTAAATCTAGCACAAAACCGACAACTAGCTACATCGTGGTCAGGGCCTAGGCAAGGAATACAGTAAGAATGGAAGTCCTTATGAGGTATTTGCTTCCCACAAGAAATACAATTATTAACTTTTTCTGACATCGGTCTGGAGCAAGAAAAAAGTTTCCTCAATGGGGTACTTGGCTTTGTAATGAAGACTTCGGATCTCAAATTTGAACACGAAAATCCCAGGAGTGGGCCGACTGGCACTTGCGAACTACTTCTGTTTCAGGCAAGAAAGACTGAAGAAAATGGAGTCGGCTGCAACCTAAATACCCCTGGTGCACTGATGTCAGGGAAGAGGTGACAGCAGTCGACGCCGGACCTAAACTTTGGAATTCTGGCCGACTGAGGGCTGCTTGCCAGCAGGATAACCCAACAGTGAAACACGATGAACATACAAAGGGACTTGGAGAAATTAAAAAAAGATTAAATAATGAGAGACATTTGAGTTTCAGTCATATATCCTTCATAAAAATGCCTGCAATTGCATACTGTATGTACACTGCAGTCCTGTATCTCGGGATTGCTCCTGCCTTAGCACGCCTAAGCTAGGGGTGTGTCGATACCTGCCTAGTGCAACTGGGAGAGACAACAGCAGTAGGAGAGTAGTCAAGGTGAACAAGCTGGGCAAACAGGTGATAATTATCACAATCAGCAGATTACAGGCCCAGCCCAGCCCAGAACACTGCGATAAAGTGAGCAAGCACCATACCCTCAGGTTTTTTCCACACTCTACACCACCGATGTATACATGCGGGGACATTTTACAAAACAACCCAACGAAATGAGAAGGGCTGCAGCAGGCAACATAGACCAACATGTGCAGGAGGCTGAGTGTGGTGAGGATGTGAATGCTGCCGAACAACCCTCAGTGAGGAGACAGAAGACTGTACAGACCCAGGGTAACCTACCAGGGGCTACATGAGCTGGAGATAGTGGAGCACTATGGGGTGGACAGAGACCTCCTACAGCAAATTGTTGAGCTTTGCCAGCCACACCTGACACATCGAACAGGCCGAGGAAAACCCATCCCAGTGGATACCAAGTTATGTGTAGGCCTCGGTATTACTAATGGATGTACTGCACATCAGTAAGTCAAATGGCATCAGAAATACTTTGTCTTGGCATCTAAAACTCTTCTATAACATTAATAGAACAGTTTGGAGGGACAGGTATATTTCACAGATGATACTGCTGCTGTGGAACAGACTCCCCATCCACATAAAACAAAGTTCATCCCTGTTCATTTTCAAGTGCAACTTAAGTATATGGAAGGGAAACAGAAATGTTACCCCACAACTGATGCAGCTCTTAAATGCTTTATCCTAGGCATAGGCCCACTCAAATTATCTATGGCATGATCCCGATTATTCTGATTAGGGGTAATATGTTATTTATCAGCCATGGGACAGGTAAGGCCAATCTATACCCAAGTGGGATAGATTATTTCAAACGCAAATAGGGAAATTAGCTAGATAAAATGGGCTGCAAGAGCAGCTAGCCTAGTACTTACCTTACCCATGAACCTATAATCTTACATTTCAGATGCATGTACAAAACTGCATTAAAAAACTCACCAAAAACTTGCAATGCTTTACAGATCAAAAACTCTCACCAATACAACTAAAACTACACTCTCCACTCCTGAACACCTCCCCTCACTAGTTTACAGAGCACCCATTCCTACTAACTTCCAGGCAGCATAAAAAGCAAAATTTGATCAGTGCTGTAATAAAGTGGCTAAATTATCAGCAAATGCCCCTTTCAGAACCCACTACTGCATAGGACTGAAAGCATAAATTGGTTAGAACTAACCCATCAACTAACATATACAGAGTTTCTTCACACCTACAACATTAGCTAGCAGTCATCTACTTGTCTAGTAATAAATATTGTTCTATACAACTATGTTCGCACTCCATCACTATTTTAAGCCAAATTATTAGTGTGAATGTCATTTTCTCAATTGTAAGTCACTGATTTTTCATTCACTTATTAAATGTTTTGACTTTCTGGTCAATCACTGAAGATGACAGTCAGTCTGTAGTGTCAGACATTAGAGTTTCATACTTCTTAGTTTTTAGGAAATCCATGTTGTTCAAAATCCGGTTGTTCTCCTACTGATGTGAGTTAGGGTTGTATTTAAAAGTTAGACATGATTTTGGACTTGTAAAGACTATGGTGGTCATTAGTCTAGTATAAACCTATGAATCTACTACTTATGCACAAAACATGGCACAATAATACACTGAATACATCATTCAAACTTGTTTCTTCCTACAACAAATATTCCAAATTCAAGATTTGACATAAATAATAAAAAATAATTTACATAATCTCATACATAAGAACATACAACTAACCTGTAGCATATATATTGTAAGCAGGTACCATAATGTCTCACTGGAGCCATGTTCTTGTGTGAAGTAGACTGTTTCATTTGAGCCAGCAGGAAAAACCCCCCTTTTTCTTTCTGATAAAGCATTACAGCACCAGGAAGTGAAGTGACAACTCCAGTTTCACAACCAACAAAACTAATTATAAACTTATTGTCACTATCCACAATATTGTATGAAAATACATTACTAATAAGCCACACTAACACCTTCAGTCTTAGTAGAGCTAAAATCCTGCAGAGCGAAGCAAAAAGAACATGGTAAACCTAGAAAACCAGACTCACAAGCAATCAGTGAAAAAATAGCCAATTAGCAATGGAGATAACACTACAAACACAATGAAATTACTGCACACTCAACGAGTGCAGGAAAACTAGCAACCTGTAAAGAACTAAATCTATAATACAAAAAACACTACTAAATAAATAATGCAACAAAAAAAAAAAAAAAAAAATATAAAAAATCACTTAATTTAATAATTCCATTAATGAACCAAACATGAGACGTCATCAATAACACACAGTTTAAATCAGAATCTCACAAACATAGAAATGTTCACTTACCTGTAATGTACAAGTGTGTAGTCTAAACAAGTACCATTAATTCTTCCAGCAGCCACCTAAAATTCAAGTCACCTATAGCAAATTGTGACAGTCATTTAGAATCCCACTGTCACCAACCATAACAAGTAAGATTCTTAAAACAGCAATAATTTAATAAAAAAAGCTGCACTAACCTCTTGTCCAACATTTCCTTAGGACTGTGAGTTCCTCAACTAAACAGAATTCTGTAGAATTATAAAGCAGCACACCTACCCCCAAACAATTATGCCAAGCCTTGTCTGTCCACATGATGCATCTAGACAATATCTGACTTCACTACTTTGTAATTAATGCATGAATAGATTGCAGTGGTTAACACATTCAGATAAATACATACATTGAAATGCATAAGATATTTTAACAGCTCAGCATTTGAATGTCTCATTCAATGAAATGAAAGTCAATACCAAGCCAGAAACCAATGCACTTAGCACCTAATTAAGTCTAATATGACCATTTTCACCTCTGTTGGCACCCACTATTTAACCCAGTATGTCCAAGATTAAAAACACTTAACAAGGCCAAGGATGACTTCAGCAATTACAGAATAATTAACATGCAAAATAAATTGACTCAGACTTCTGTTACCAGAAATTAAAAGTTATGCAGCTATTTTATACAGTTAATCATTGGTTTAGTTAATGCAACAAACTTCAAGAAACTGAATTTTGCAGTGGAGATTGACATCTGCAGAAAATGATAATAAAGCTATGTATACAGTTGTAAGAGCCCTATTTATAGGCTTGGAACGGACGTGAAACATAATTTCAGTGAAAATCAACGGAACCACAAATTACAGCTGCCCTAAGAGGACAGTTGAGAGACAGAGGTTGGCATGAGAGGAAACCCATTCATTTTAATGACATGCTTTATGAAGCAGGACAACAGGAACTGGTGTTGATAATGGCTGACCTGAATGTACATATCAGGACAGACAATAGGATATGAGGACTGCCTGGGTCCACATGGGAGGGCAGTAGGAATAAAGACGGAGAGGCCACTCTAGATTTCTGTCTGGCAAATGGCTTGATAGTAGCCAACACATGTTTCAAAAAGTGATACCGTCACAAGATCGTATACAAAGTGGCTAATGTGCAATTTGGGTATACTTCCTCCTAGTAAGGAACGGACAATGGGGTAGAATCGGTGACTGTAAATTCATCCCCAGTGAAACAGTAAGCCCACATTAAAAAACATGGGTTGCCACAATCAGATGCAAGCAGTGGTCATAGAAGGCTTTCAAGATCAACAGAGACCAGGCTGAAGACCTTGAAAATGACTGGAGAGAAAGCACAACAGTTCTAGGTATTGCTTAGGGCTCTAGCACCTCAAGAAGAAGAAGAAATAAGTGGAGTTAGACTGGATCCACCTCAAAACAGCATGTAGGAGGACAAAAGAACATATATGTAGTTCAGCCACGTATGGAAAAAAGGTACATAAGGAACGCTGGTGAAAGAATGCAAAAGTCCAAGAATTCATCAAAAGAAAGAAGGATGCAGGGGAAAATGGGAGAAAGAAAAGACAGACAAGACTAAGAGAGAATACTGGATGGCTAACAAGAAGGCTAAAAAAGGAGTTTCAGTAGAAAACAACAAGGCATCAGAGGCACTCTGCCAACTTCTGGAAGGTGACTCAGTAGATGGCACAAAGAAAGCATATCGGGTTGCAAGGCAAAAACTGAAAAATAAAGAAGACAGTCAGACACCCTTCATAAGGCATGCCAACAACAACCTGCAAACCAGTCCACAGGACATCAAAGGGAGATGGAAGGAGAACATATATACATACACATACACATGTAGGCATATATATATATATATATATATATATATATATATATATATATATATATCTATCATCATCATCATCATCATCATCATCTTTTGGCTGTTCCCGTTAGGGGTCACCACAGCAGATCATCTGTTTCCATTTCTTCCTGTCCTCTGCATCTTGCTCTGTCACACCAACCACCTGGATTCCTCCTCCTCCTCAGAGCTGCAGTTTAATGGAGAAGGAATGTGTGTGGAATAGGCCAGGAAGTTCTCACCAGAATCTACCTCTTCATCTGAAGAATCCTGATCCTGATCTCTACCCCTTTTGGAAAGGGAAGATGACAGAGGAGGAGCTGGAACAGAGACCCCCTTAGACAGTTTCAAAGCTATAAGGGCCTTAAACAAGCCTTGAGTAAAATTCTGCCAATCACTCTGAGGGTCTTTGCGAGCAGGAAATAAATGTTTTGTTTTCTGTTTCTTTTATAAATGGACATCTGCCTTATGAAAAATAGAAGGCCCAGATGTAGGCCTACACCCACAATCATAGTTGGCACTTCCTCCCTCCCTAAGGTCTTGCCTTCTGGAATCACAAGCCGTGGTTCCCCCTTGACATCTATGAAGGATGCTTGCAAGGTGGCAGAGGACATGCAAGCAGCTGAATCCATACTGGTCTTTGAAGTGGACAGAGAAGAGGAATCCGACTCTGGAACCGGGCAAACCTCTGGGCCTTCATCAGCCTTGAGAGAGACATATAATAAGGGACACACAGCCAAAGAATTCACCCTAGCAGTCTTAGCTTTCCTCTTTGTTAGCAGCTGTACGTCTGGCCTAGAAGCACCTTCCATCGAGCACTGAGTTAAGCGTTTAAGACGCTGATTCTCTAGATACATTTTGAGGGAGGAAAGGCAAGTTCTGCACATTTTAGGGACAAAGTCCTGACAAATACTGCAGGATGTATGGTCATGAGTGGCCCCCAAGCAAAACATACACTGGTCATAGAGATCCTTTTGAGGAATATGTCTCCCACAATTGCATTTCCCCCTTCTGGATGACATTAACCACAAGTACAAAGCAACCAAAAGCAAGAAAAAAACACCCCAATGGGGCACTTTACTGGGCCAAAGTACACCAGTACAACACAACAGTGACTTGGGCAATCAGACAGACAATCAAAGGGTGGCATTTGGACTGAAGGCAAAGAAGTTCAGAGGAGGATACGTCCAGATGTCCCTTTTATGGCCACAGTCAGGGCTTTATCCTCTACACCATGGCAGCAGTCGTCATACAGTGCTTTTTTACAAATGGTATTATTACATGGTTATAATGTTGTTCGGTAAGTAAAACATCAATGCCATATCCATGAGGGAACTTACAGAAAGAGAGTAAATTGATGAACAATAAGTTCTGGGATCAAGTATCAGTGAAGAAAGGGACCATAATACGGAGGACTGTGTTTTGGTCTCCAGTCACAAACAATCTCTTGTGTTGTGTGTTTCAGACATGGATGTCTTCTTTTAACCAGAAATCCAAACTCTGAAAGAACCCTCCAAGAAAAGAAATGTAATTCACTGCCCTACAGTAAGCTTCATTGCAGCTCACTGCAGCCCTTTTATAGCTGCTGTACCATCACCTAGCGACATCAGGCCAGAGGCACAGCCAACAGAACTAAGCATTTGGCTGAGCAAGGAAAATCAATTTAAATTAGAGAAAGAGCTGTTAAACAATTACTGAAATCACCAGGAAATGGAGAGGAAATGTTTGCCATTCACTTTGTGGACAAAATGGAGTATGTGTGTCAGGAATGTTGGCATGAAATGATGAGCTGCCAGGCAGACAGATCTACCCACAATGCCTACATGTTTTTTTTTCTCCTGAATAATGGCTAGGCTACTGGGTGGTATTAACAATAAATTGCTTGTATTATGCTGCTTAGTGCCCAGGCATTCTGTGAAATGAGATCAGCCAGCTCTGCATGCACTAAGAAGCAAATACCCGTTGAGGATACACGCATCCTTTTCTGAATCACACCCATTGCTTTGTGGCAATCAAAAGTAGAACAGAACCATCTTCTTAATTTCATATATATACAACACGCACACACCCACACACAGACATACAGGTACACAGATATAATTTTTTCTGGCCTGCAGTAGTAGCCTGATTGACAGGCTTGCTCAAAGATTCCTGTTTTGCTGTCTTGTGCCTGTATGAGTGGGGCCAACTTTGATGTGCCGGATCTCAGAAATGAAGGGCTCACATTAAATGCAGCAGGCAGGGAATTCAGAGTAGTTTGAATTTTTGTACGCTAGACCTAGAGCTCTCCCCTGCTGCCCAGTACTGATCTGGCTGTAACACTGGGGCCAGGAAGAATCTGTTTTTCCTCATGTCTCAATCCTTAGCTGAACTACATTTCTTGGCTGAGCTTGCTCTTTTGGCTCACTGTGTACATGAAGCAGACTTCCATGGCCTTCCTTTAGTTGGTACTCAGCTAAATATCTCCATCCCCTCCTCCTTTAGATGCCACTTAGCCAAATACAGCTACTCCTCTTTCCCAACACAAGGCAGTATCAACCTTTCTTTCATACCACTCTCTTCCAGGCCAGTTCCTAGAGTACTTGTGTTGAAACTGGAACACATGTCATTTGGGCTACAGAGACGGCCACAAAATTAAACCACCTTTTTTGGTTAGTAAAACATGATAGCTGATAAGATGCTGGACATACAAAAATGGATTAGCCGCAGAAGTAATAGTATTTGCTCCTAGACTGCATAAACCTGTACTAGTCAAAGATAGGTAGCACTCCTGCACACAGAATAATAACTGCAGATTATTAAAACATAGATAATTATTTCCAGGACAAGAATATGTATAAAAAAGCATCTCCATAACAGAGTAACTGCAGAAGCAATAAAAGGAAAAATGGCTTGACATTGCAATTCAAATTATTTTCTCAGAATGTGATGAATTCAGTCAGCTCCATCACAAAATGTATTTCTTTTGTTTACTGGCTAGTATCTATTTTCTCATCCACTCAGTCCAAAAACATTGGTAAGGTGCCAAAAGACCACAATGCTGTGGCAGTCATATGCTTGATGAGAAAAGCTGTGGGCTTTCTATGATGCATTTTTTAAGCTTTCAGGCTTAAAACAACTAAATCAAAACCACAACCACACAAACAAGGCCCTGATTAATGAGTGCTAACTTTATTTAGACCCACTGGACCCCTCAAAAAATCTTGCTGTCTAGTAATACATAGCTTTAAAAGAAGCAATAAGGCAAAAATTTTGAGTATGCAGAGTTTAGAATTTTTCTCTCAACCAGAATTAAAACATTACAAATGTAACAAATTCAACTGTGCAGGAATAAAATTCATAACCAAAAGGATTCAGTAATGAAAAAAAATCATGTCTACAAATACACAAAAATAAAAATTGCTTTAACATCTTTTATGATCTTTATCTCATAACTGTAATAAGAACTAGAGTGAAGAAAAGTCTCAGTTTTACCTTTTCACAATAAAACTCATCTCATGAGAAACCTTTTTTTCCTAATATCTTAATAATAATGTGACTTCGGCTTTTCCCGGTTAGGGGTCGCCACAGCGGAACTCCGGTCCGCTAATGATTGGCAGAGGATTTTTATGTGCTGAGTTGCCGGCCCTAATGCACAACCTTCAATGATACGCCCCTTTGCGCATGTCTCCACACAGAAGACGCTCTAGCTGAGAATCGAACGGGACATTTTATTGTGAAAAAAAAATAAAATAAAAAAGCATTGTTAAGTGTAATGTATCCAATCCTCACTTACTGAACCATAAAGCTAATTTACATTGCATGAAACCTCATACCCAGAAGTATGGTCTAAATGACAGGACACACGGCTATTCCAGCAGGTATGTAACACCCAAGACAACTATATTCAAAAACAAAACATGCAGACGCTCTTCTGTGAAGAAACATTCCAAGTGACATGTAGATCTGCTCTGCAGGCATGTCGCTGGTAGGTACAAAACACACATTAAATCAGTTCACTCACAGCACAAGATATTGGAGGCAATATTACAGCTTAAATTCTAAAATTTGACGGTTTGGCCAGTCAGGCCAGTGTTAAGTGCATATACTTAAGTACTGGGTCTAGAACTTAATTTATGCGACTTAGCGGCTAGACAGACTCTGTGTATCTTGGCAAGCCTGCATCTAAATGATTGTGCACTATAGGTTCATAGGTAGGTACTAGGCTATACTACTAGGGTACTAGGGCCCACACAAGCTTAGTCAAAAAATGTACCCTGGCTTTCGCCACCCAAGAAAATTATTTTCCTGTGCCCCTGTCGAGCAGAGCCACAGAAGTGATCCCCGGGGTGAATTTCCCATCCAATCATCAAGATTTTTCTTGAAGAGTGCTAATGAGGAGCTCTGTTTGACATAGACACAATTGATAATAACACAAAATTTGACAAACGTCTATTCCTAATCATAAAAAAGGATCACATACAACTAGGTTCTCTATATAGAACCACACCATATCTCACCAACTCCACTAGACAATCTATTGCCAGGACCCACCAACTCTCTACCCTACTTTATGCCTCTCCTGTCTTCACCAACCTGAAGAAAACATACCTAGCAAAACTATAAGCCTGCTACAGTAAGATTGACAGATCTGCTATAAACTCCCATATAGATCCCATCATTGCACTGCTCTACGTGAACTCATCTGGTTAGAGTTACCCAATCTCCTAACCTTCATTCATCTTACAACTGCCCATGGCATAGTATGCCAGCCTGATAAATGTCCAGCACTTCATATTCTACTCCAACCTCACTTTAACGTCTACTACAAGTCACAAACTCTAATAACAGTTCTAGGGATTCTCTCTACTCCAGACATTATCTCCAGGACTTGGAACTCTGCTCCCCACAAAATCCCAACAACTGCAAACCCCTCACAGTTCAAAAATCTTAAGACTCCCCCAACAGACTTGTGGCTTGGTTCAAGTTCATCACCTATCATTCCTCCTGCACTGCAGCCTTCATGCCTACCCCTCTGTTACCTCCTCGGTAGATTCTTCTCTCTCTACCTGCTGTAACTCCTCTCACTTAGTACTTCATTCCCAGCACTGCCCTACATTCCCTCTCTACCTGCTGTAACTCCTCTCACTTAGTACTTCTTTCCCAACATTGCCCTACATTCCCTCTCTACCTGCTGTAACTCCTCTCACTTAGTACTTCTTTCCCAACACTGCCCTACATTCCCTGTCTACCTGCTGTAACTCCTCTCACTTAGTACTTCTTTCCCAACACTGCCCTACATTCCCTGTCTACCTGCTGTAACTCCTCTCACTTAGTACTTCTTTCCCAGCACTGCCCTACATTCCCTCTCTACCTGCTGTAACTCCTCTCACTTAGTACTTCTTTCCCAACACTGCCCTACATTCCCTCTCTACCTGCTGTAACTCCTCTCACTTAGTACTTCTTTCCCAACACTGCCCTACATTCCCTGTCTACCTGCTGTAACTCCTCTCACTTAGTACTTCTTTCCCAACACTGCCCTACATTCCCTGTCTACCTGCTGTAACTCCTCTCACTTAGTACTTCTTTCCCAACACTGCCCTACATTCCCTCTCTACCTGCTGTAACTCCTCTCACTTAGTACTTCTTTCCCAACACTGCCCTACATTCCCTGTCTACCTGCTGTAACTCCTCTCACTTAGTACTTCTTTCCCAACACTGCCCTACATTCCCTCTCTACCTGCTGTAACTCCTCTCACTTAGTACTTCTTTCCCAACACTGCCCTACATTCCCTCTCTATCTGCTGTAACTCCTCTCACTTAGTACTTCTTTCCCAACACTGCCCTACATTCCCTCTCTACCTGCTGTAACTCCTCTCACTTAGTACTTCTTTCCCAACACTGCCCTACATTCCCTCTCTACCTGCTGTAACACCTCTCACTTAGTACTTCTTTCCCAACACTGCCCTACATTCCCTCTCTACCTGCTGTAACTCCTCTCACTTAGTACTTCTTTCCCAACACTGCCCTACATTCCCTCTCTACCTGCTGTAACTCCTGTCACTTAGTACTTCATTCCCAACACTGCCCTACATTCCCTCTCTACCTGCTGTAACTCCTCTCACTTAGTACTTCTTTCCCAACACTGCCCTACATTCCCTCTCTACCTGCTGTAACTCCTCTCACTTAGTACTTCTTTCCCAACACTGCCCTACATTCCCTCTCTACCTGCTGTAACTCCTCTCACTTAGTACTTCTTTCCCAACACTGCCCTACATTCCCTCTCTACCTGCTGTAACTCCTCTCACTTAGTACTTCTTTCCCAACACTGCCCTACATTCCCTCTCTACCTGCTGTAACTCCTCTCACTTAGTACTTCTTTCCCAACATTGCCCTACATTCCCTCTATACCTGCTGTAACTCCGCTCACTTAGTACTTCTTTCCCAACACTGCCCTACATTCCCTCTCTACCTGCTGTAACTCCTCTCACTTAGTACTTCTTTCCCAGCACTGCCCTACATTCCCTCTCTACCTCCTGTAACTCCTCTCACTTAGTACTTCTTTCCCAACACTGCCCTACATTCCCTCTCTACCTGCTGTAACTCCTCTCACTTAGTACTTCTTTCCCAACACTGCCCTACATTCCCTCTCTACCTGCTGTAACTCCTCTCACTTAGTACTTCTTTCCCAGCACTGCCCTACATTCCCTCTCTACCTGCTGTAACTCATCTCACTTAGTACTTCTTTCCCAACACTGCCCTACATTCCCTCTCTACCTGCTGTAACTCCTCTCACTTAGTACTTCTTTCCCAACACTGCCCTACATTCCCTCTCTACCTGCTGTAACTCCTCTCACTTAGTACTTCTTTCCCAGCACTGCCCTACATTCCCTCTCTACCTCCTGTAACTCCTCTCACTTAGTACTTCTTTCCCAACACTGCCCTACATTCCCTCTCTACCTGCTGTAACTCATCTCACTTAGTACTTCTTTCCCAACACTGCCCTACATTCCCTCTCTACCTGCTGTAACTCATCTCACTTAGTACTTCTTTCCCAACACTGCCCTACATTCCCTCTCTACCTCCTCCACTCACTATCATTCTAATTTTCCTTTCCTATGATCAGTGTAATAAATTGTCAACAAGTTTAACTCTTCAACAATGCCTTATATAGTGTTTAATGTACAGAACAAATGTCATATCGACCTAGATAAAGTAAACCTAACATACACTCTTAGCAAGTTCTATTACCCATTGTATGCAAATGCTTGACTACTAACCTTTATTTTTAGGTATATGTGTTCCTTAGAACTTCCACTTGCTGTACTTTGTACTTAATATTCTGTCTGTTTAATTTATATTGGAGCTTTTCTCCCCAGGCCTCTGCTGAAAATAGGCATCTACCCAGTCGGGCTACCCCAGGTAAACAAATGTCAAATAAATAAATGTTTCACGTTGGTGGTTTTCATAATTACCTGGCAAATTGTCAACATCGCTAATGACACAAAAGACAATCATAAGGCCTTCTTTAGCTATGTTAGAAACCTGGGTGGAAACTCCCAGAAATGCTCAGAATTAGTCCAAAATGATAAAAAAATCACTGAACCCACAGACATTGCCAACATACTAGCAGACAGGTTCAGTGCAAATTTCTCCCCTCCCTCCCCCCCAAAAGGAGAAATATCTATCCCACCAGAATCTAGCCTCCCAAACATCTCAGATGCCCAGGTGAGAGCTGCTCTCTCAAACAAAAAACACAGCATCAATGGGACCGGACAGTGTCCCCGGCTGTGTGCTACACGAACTCAATGAGGAACTAAACCCACACATAAGGCTGCTGTTTAATCTTAGCCTTACTACAGGATACGTACCCAAAGAATGGCGTACGGCAACTGTGGTCCCACTCCACAAAGGCGGTGCTTCTACGGACCCTGGAAATTACCGCCCCATAAGCAGCGAGCCTTGTCTGCAAAGCTATGGAGAGGATCATAATGGAACTCATAAATAAAGACATTGGGGACCTACAGACACTGGATCTTACCCAATTTGGCTTTGTCAAGGGCAGATCCTGCCTCTTGAACTTGGTCAACTTTTTCGAAACAGTCACTAAGGCCATTGATGAGGGTAAGGCAGTTCACACAGCCTACCTTGACCTAGCAAAAGCGTTCAACACAATACCCCAATCGGGCATCATAGAAAAGCTCACCAGCTTAGATGTAAACCCATATGTCACAAGATGGGTCGCAAACTGGCTCAAGGACAGAACACACAGGGTTTGAGTTGCTGGTGCCATGTCAGACTCTAAGCCGGTCACGAGCGGTGTCCCACAGGGCTCAGTCCTGGGCGCCCTCTTGTTCTGCATTTATTTTTCTGAAGTGCAGGCAAACATAGGGGGATTGTGGCTGACAAAATTTGCAGATGACTGCAAACTGGGCACCATAATTGACACTCCATCAGACACAGACATCCTCCAGAGAGGTCTCATAGAAATGGATAACTGGTGCCAGAGCCATGGCCTTAAGGTAAATGCCAAAAAATGTATAGTCATACCCTTTGGGAAAAACAAGGTAACCCCTAATTACCACATAGGTGGTAATCCATTAAACACGGAAGAAGTTATCAGGGACCTGGGGACCCAAGTTGACAGTAACCTCTCTTTTGACACTCACATTGCCAAAGTGGTTAGGAAGACCTTCTACATTGCCCACCTGATCATGAAGGGATTCACATCCAGATCAGGAGAGGTCATTGTACCCCTGTACTCTTCACTTATCAGACCAATGATTGAGTATAATGCCCTATTCGGAATGTACCTTACCCGACACCTGCAGCAGTTGGAAAGCCCCCAAAAGTTCCTCACCAAAAGGATAAAGGGGCTCAAACATATGTCATACGATGCCTGACTGAAGAAACTCCAGCTCTATTCAGTTGCATACCGTCTGCTCAGAGGTGATCTGTGCCTGACATACAAGGCCATGTCCAACCGGAATTAATGGACATGCTCCACCTCAAAAAATCCAAATCCACCAGAGCCACGAGAGCAAGAGACTTAAACCTCAACACGGATATAAATAGGACGTGCTGGAGGGACAGATTCATCACCCAGAGACTCCCTACACTATGGAACAGAATCCCAGTCCATGTGAGGCAGAGCCCCTCACTGACTCTGTTCAAGAGAAATCTTGACGAGTGGATGGGAGATCGTAGGTTTACCCCGGGAATCATCTCTGTGTCACTGCTGGACAGAGGCACAGCAAACTAATGGGTATAGTATTCACATCCTAAGGGGTGGTGAAAGCCACACACACTCTGGCTAGGCTTATAAATGCCCTACGGGAGATAGCCTAGTATGAACCTATGAACCTATAAAGGGACATTATCAACAGAAAGTCAATGAAAGTTTGAGTTGTGTTAGCCCGAGATATTGTTCATAAGCCTTGAGAACTTAGATATACCTCTAAACCTAATTGCTCAATAATTCTGGACAAAGCCAAAATAAGTGTAAATAAAAGACAACACATAAAGGATATTTTGAATAGCGCCTCGATTCACCAAAAATTCATAGCAGGTGTTGCATTAACATGCATTTTAACAAAATATATATGAAACGTTAATGTCTGTTTAACTGAATGCAATCTTCAGAGACTTACCACTAAATGTATGATGGGCAGATCACACATATGAGGCAAAATCAGGGAGACTTGAGAGATTTGGCCTAAGATTCTGGCTCAGAACATTACTTTGCTAGAAGTGTGCAGCTACTGTTACGCTGACTTCAATTAAAAGTTTTGCAGTAAATCAAGCTTGGTTATATTACAGTATACTGCCTCGCAGGATGCGCAGTAGCAAACTCCGCCCCTGATCGCCCTTAACTCCTTAAACACGCCCATAGCTGTCAACGCAAAACATTAAACAGAAAAGTCATCATTCTTGTACCAGACAAATACCGTAAATGTACTATCCAATGCAATTGTAACTATGCAACGTAACGCTTCACACACCTAACATGCACAGTGTAATTTAACTATCACTGTAATCATAATAAATATTGTATCCATGGTAAGCAGAAAGTGTAACTATGCAACGTAACGCTTCACACACCTAACATGCACAGTGTAATTTAGAGCATTCCTTACTATAAACATCGTACTATTCAAATTTCTTTTTTTGTGGGGCTTCATGCTACTTAATAAAGAGAACTAAACATACGCTCTCATGAGACGTGCCAGCTGTGTTTAGTACGCAGACTAACAAAACGAAACATTAAAACAATATCCATCTTACGATAATGAATCACGTAAGGGAAGCCTTCAATAATATTAATAAAAAAAGACAAGAAGTACGTTGTTACTGTTAACGCATCACCAGGTCTCTCATTAATGTTAACTACAAGCCTAACACCAGTTTCACAAACTAAGATTTAATCTTCTGTTGGAGGAATTGGCAATCAATGCAAATATACAGCGATTAAAACAGGATTCCATTTCCATACTGACCAACACAGCTCAACACAAAAGGGTTAAACCACAAGATCATACTAAACAGTCTGCTACCATTTGCACAGCTACTGCCGTCAGGTAAATGTGCCAATCGTTATACCCTGCTATAGCAGGAAAAGACTATGAGCGAAAAACTTTCTTTAAAAAAATGGACAGTTGAGAGATATGATATGAGCAACAAACATACAAAAATGTATACACTTTTTAAAACTTTTGAATTTACTGCCAAAAATAATACTTATCTAAAAAAAATGCAGAATAACTAGCGAACACCATTTGAAGCAGGGGAACCAAAGTACTCACTATATTATTTCACAGGGAAGCAAAACAGGAGTGGAGTATAGGTTTGCAGGCATTTTTAAGTAACTCAGTATCGTGGGTGGGATTGTGAATACGTCATGAGTGATGTCACAAAAACGGGAGGTGATTTCCCAAGTGAGTGACAGTGTTTCAGCTTCGGTCCGAGGCAGAAATGCAGTTTATGAAACGAGCCAGTGCCAGCTTCGGTCCGAGGCAGAAATTCAGTTTAAGAAACGAGCCAGTGCCCCTAGGTGTGATATGAATTGTGCTGATGAATTATTTTGAATATTGTAAGTATTAAATTATATTGTTCTATTGTAGTTTTATATTATGCACACACACAGATTGTTTTGGCAAGTGTTTAAAACACTTCTGTTTCCTCCCTGGAGATTCCTTTTCTTTCATGCGCACTGTTTTAGTTATGCATTGTTTATTTATATTGCTTTTGTCCTTGGTGATGGCTGGAAGGAGTCTTTGAATGCAGTAAGTTACTTGACTAATAAAGCAAATAGAATTATGCGTTTGATTTTGAGATTGCTTGGATGTGTTATTCTTGTTTGTTGGACAAAGAGTTAATGTGTAGGTGAGCATACACATCACTTGTGTAAGTGATGATATTTGGAATTTGGAATGAATGCATGTGCTGGGATTTCTTTTAGGATTCAGCGTTGTGTAGGTGTTACAAAGCAAGCTGTGCTGTAACATGGTGGGCATGGTTTTAGCCAGAATGTTAGAATCAAGCTTGATGTTAATATCTGAGTGTGTCTGCATTGTGATAATTAGCAAGGCATGACGAAGGAAGTATAATAGTGTAATAAGAACATTGCTGAGCTAAAGCTGAGTGTGTTACTTATCAGGAGAGATGTTACATAGTAGCCCAACACCTTGGAGTGTTTCAGTCCTGTTATACAATGGCTCTTTTCTTAAAAAGTGTGTGTGTGTGAATGTATACATCTGTTTGTGTGTATATATATCATACATACATACATATACATCCATTTAATAGCTGATACCTAGATTAGACTGCCAAATTAAATTAAAACAAGTATTAGTTTAGATATTTGTAACAAATTGAAGGCACTTATTGTGGGGATGATTGCTTTGCTTTATTAGCAGTTTGGAGAGACATTATTGCCCCATGCTTGAAATATTTGTGTGTGTGTGTGTGCGTGCGCATATATGTAGATAAACAGATATGTACAAACACATGTGGGATCAGGTGTTGATAAGATGGTAACACAGCTGTCATTTTTCTTTTGATGGTGTCATTGAATACATTTTTGTGATTATACAAAAAGGAAAATTTGACAAATATTCTGTAAGCAAGTTTAGCAGATTGAGATACTGAGGTCCTGAGAAATGCAGTTTATCTGAGGGTTTGGTTATTTGATAAATCTTGCTGGACCTGTAAGAAAAGTAGACTTGATAGTCGAGTTGGCAGTTACGTATTAGGAAGTATGACAGGAGGACAGACTACTATAACTGTCCTTCCAGCCTGAACACAAGGAACTTACAATCTATGAACTCGCACGCGCGCACACACACACACGCATGTTAAGCAAAGCAATGTTATCAGATATTATAAATGCATGTAGAGTTCAGAAGCCTTCTAAGTTTCTTGAAATTGTTTGCAGTCATTGTATAATAACAAAAGAATGAGCTTTGGGGTGCATTTTAATAAACAGATTGCACATAAATACTACTGATGTTTACAGTTGGACAGTGGAGTATGTTTATGATTTGGGGTTGTTGTAAGTGAATTATGCACTCTGACTGTCAGCAGGATATTTGTGTTTGTAAGTTCCAGTCTAATGCACTACACTTTGATTTCAAGTGTGTTTATTTTTATTTATTTGTTAGCTGGGCCCATGTTGGACCCTTTTTATTCATGACCTGGGTCGCAAGAGCAGAGGTAAATACACTGTATATCGGTAGTTTAAAGTGGGTAGTAAACCAACATAATTATTTTTTTTTCTGGGAGATGGTATGAAACATGAATACCTGGAGAAAATCCACTGTATGTTGACTTGGGTGATCATTTGGGATGTAGTACCATTGTGGTTTGTAGTTATTATTTTGAAGTTGTGATTTAGAAGTTAGCTACCTGCAGACTTGAAATATTCCATGAGGTATTCTTGTCACGAGACATTGTGATTGTAAATACAAAGCTTTCATGGTGACTACTTTTTTAGGAAAGGCTGTGATGTAAATGGGATGCAAAATGTGGAAGAATGAGTAATTGATATTAACATGTTGTGGCTAGTAGATTTGAAAAACTGATAGCCATCTGACTTGCAGATTAGAAGGAATTTTGATCCCTAGATATTGCACTGCTTAAAATAATTTTGACTACAGCATTTTGTGAGTTGGTTACCTGACCAGCACGTTGATAACCATTTGCTATGATGACAGAACCATATCAGCTGTACCACTTTATGGCAGTGAAATTTTCTTTGTAGAGAACTGAAATTTCTTGAAGCAGTGCATACATTCATAGTCAGAATGCAGTTTCTGGCTGTAGCAGGGTTTGAATATTTTATCAAGTGATTTCCAAGTTAGAGATATGCTGGG